>NC_041378.1:2788445-2965916 GCF_900634415.1 Cottoperca gobio
AATATCAATAAAGCTCTCGTGTTTACTAATCTGTGTAACAGCCTCATCTCTCCAACCCTCCATCATACTGTAGATACAGTTTCTATCATGTTGTTGTACCTCAAAACATTTGCTCATCAAAGTAAATATTACCAAGTAGACAATTAGACATGTCTGTTATTGTTATTATAGTACAAAATAATCTGTATTGTTTTCTATATATAGAAAGGACTCACCTGGCTCCGTCTGAGCTTACAAAGAGGTGATCTTTTTGTTTCAGGTCAATGATAATGTGCTGGTTGAAGGTGTGTTCATATTAATTGGCCCCAGATAGTAAAATGTTATGCAATAATTTGTCAAACGCATGCAGAATATTTCAATATTAGCAGTTTGTTATTTTCAAACTCTCAAGGTCATTTAAGTGAGATACCGAACACCTGTCAATTATTACACCTGTGTCGTCTTTTATCAACCTTTTCTGCTCTCGTTGGCCGACGAGCGCAACGTGACATTTGAAGCCAGATGTTGTGCAATGGATGCTCGCATGCTCAAAACTCCAAGGTCCAACTTTAAAGTTAACCATCTGTCCCAGCCGCAGACAGTCCGATCTGACGGGTCAGCAGGTAAGATGCAGCGAGCGTCCTCTGCGACAGAAAACTAATCATTTCACGCATTTCTTTTTACATTTTGATTTAAATTTTGAATGTTAAAGACTTGCTTTTTCTCTGTCGGTATTAATATGAATGGAATCAGATTGCTTTTCACGTTCATCGATGTGAAAGCGTTTAGTTTCCCTCTTCTATGGTCGTGTCTCTTCACCGGCCTGTGCAGCTCGTTACTGTAACGCCACAGAGGCTTTACACTGAAATCATTATGTTAGGATATTATTGATCACGGGGCTCTTACTTCTCAAATCGCCCGGTCCAAGAACAGAGTGTTTATTAATGTAAATGAAAAAGAGAACAATGCGAGCCTTTCTTTCAGCAGCGTATTGATTCAATGATAACTTGTGGTTAATACTTCAGTACAAACTAAATGTTGAATGTCTTCTTTGATCTTCTTATCACAGATTAGTAACTGAACGTCAGCGATAAAGATGGGAGACTGGGGATTCCTGTCAGGCTTGCTGGACAAGGTCCAGTCCCACTCAACGGTCATCGGGAAGATCTGGATGGTCGTCCTCTTCCTGTTCAGGATCATGGTCTTGGGTGCGGGTGCTGAAAGCGTCTGGGGCGACGAGCAGTCGGGTTTCATCTGTAACACTCTGCAACCTGGTTGTGAGAACGTCTGCTATGATTGGACCTTCCCCATCTCGCACATTCGCTTCTGGGTCATGCAGATCATCTTCGTGTCCACGCCGACGCTGGTGTACCTGGGCCACGCCGTGCACATCATCCACGCGGAGAACAAGATGAGGGAGAGGTTGTTGAGCCCCGGTGGGACCCGGCGGCTCAAGGAGCCCAAATACACAGACGAGAAGGGGAAAGTGAAGATCAAGGGGAGCCTGCTGGGGAGCTACCTGACGCAACTCGTGGTCAAGATCATCATCGAGTCCGCCTTCATCGTGGGCCAGTACTACCTGTACTGGCTTCGTCATGGTGCCCATGTTCGCCTGCTCTAAGACGCCCTGTCCCTTCACCGTGGAGTGCTACATGTCCCGACCCACGGAGAAGACCATCTTCATCATCTTTATGCTGGTGGTGGCCTGCGTCTCCTTGCTTCTCAACGTCATGGAGGTGTTCTACCTGCTGTGCACCAGGGTCAAATGCGGCTCCAGTCCTCGCTCTCACAAGATCACGTCAGCGGAGAACCCCGCCAGCCTGTCGGGGCCCCGGTGGACGACGACGGATGAAGCACTGAAGCAGAACAAGATGAACATAGAGCTGGAGAGCATCGGTGGCAGCCTGGATGGAGCCAAAGAGGAGAAACGACTACTGAGTTAAAAATCTGCATAAATCTGCACGTTGTTTTAAGAATTGTACATTTATCTTTTATTATTTAACTGGAAATCTAAGAATGGAAAGTGTGAAATGTTGGTAATGTAGTTGTTAGTATGTTCTTCCATACTCTGTACACTGTAAGTTATTGTTCATTATCCAGGACTTCTATAAATAAATAAATCGTTTGCTCGGCGATAGAGAAGGATGAGGATGTCGATGATGATTGTATCTGAAACATTTGTGTGTGCTGTATTGTTTTTAATAAATGATTAAATCTGTTTCATGACTGTATTGATTACTTTCAGACTTTAGGATTTACACTTAAAGTAATTATTACTTTCATTACCGACGACTCTACAGGATTCTTTTCTCAAATAATTGATTCAAAGTTTGGTTCATAAAGTGGGAAAAGTCCATCACAGCTTCTTCCCTGGGGAGACGTCACATCAAGTCACAGACAACCCAAATATATTCAGTTTAATATCACTGGAAAGATATTTGCATTTGAGAAGCTGAAAACTGTTATTTTTGCTTAAAACTTACTTCAATAATTAACAGATTAACCAAATAAATTCAGAATAGGGAGAGGTTGATGGGCCGACAAATATAAATGAGTTATTATAAAGATATTTACATCAGATGGACAATATGTGCGACATATTAAGGAGACAAAATACTTCCATACAACCTGCAGGGATCATGAGGACCTGCTCAAACCAAATCAAATGTATTTATACACATATACCAATATCACAAATTATACAAGACCCTCTGTCCTTAGACCCTCTGTCCTTAGACCCTCTGTCCTTAGACCCTCCGTCCTTAGACCCTCCGTCCTTACACCCTCTGTCCTCAGACCCTCTGTTCTTAGACCCTCTGTCCTTAGACCCTCTGTCCTTAGACCCTCCGTCCTTAGACCCTCCGTCCTTACACCCTCTGTCCTCAGACCCTCTGTTCTTAGACCCTCTGTCCTTAGACCCTCTGTCCTTAGTCCTTAGACCCTCTGTCCTTAGACCCTCTGTTCTTACACCCTCTGTCTTTAGACCCTCTGCTCTGTCCTTAGACCCTCTGTCCTTAGACACTCTGTCCTTACACCCTCTGTCCTTAGACCCTCTGTCCTTACACCCTCTGTCCTTAGACCCTCTGTCCTCAGACCCTCTGTCCTCAGACCCTCTGTCCTTAGACCCTCTGTCCTCAGACCCTCTGTCCTTAGACCCTCTGTCCTTACACCCTCTGTGCTTAGACCCTCTGTCTTTACACCCTCTGTCCTTAGACCCTCTGTCCTTACACCCTCTGTCCTTAGACCCTCTGTCCTTAGACCCTCTGTCCTCAGACCCTCTGTCCTCAGACCCTCTGTCCTTAGACCCTCTGTCCTCAGACCCTCTGTCCTTAGACCCTCTGTCCTTACACCCTCTGTGCTTAGACCCTCTGTCTTTACACCCTCTGTCCTTAGACCCTCTGTCCTTACACCCTCTGTCCTTAGGCCCTCTGTCCTTAGACACTCTGTCCTTACACCCTCTGTCTTTAGACCCTCTGTCCTTAGACCCTCCGTCCTTAGACCCTCTGTCCTTACACCCTCTGTCCTTAGACCCTCTGTCCTTACACCCTCTGTCCTTAGACCCTCTGTCCTTACACCCTCTGTCCTTAGACCCTCTGTCCTTACACCCTCTGTCCTTAGACCCTCTGTCCTTAGACCCTCACATCGCACAAGGAGAAACTTCCTAAAAGAAACCCTATAATTAAAGGGGAGAAATGTTAGAAACCTCAGGGAGAGACTGAGGAGGGATCCCTCTCCCAGGACGGACAGACGTGCAGTAGATGTTGTATGTACAGGATTAACAACATAGTATAAATACAACATGTGACAGAGTTTTCAATACAAAACTCCTTCAACAAAAGCCTCTTTTGGGAGCTTTTAATATAAAATGTGTTGTTTTTGTGAGACTTTGTGTAAATAAACAGCCGGAACAAAAAGAATAAAATGTTCTATTGATCCAGTTCCACGAAGAAATGAATGTTCAGTCCTCACGTAGGAATCATTACGGGGTTATTCAGGGCATTGCATCAGTCTGCACAGGGTTCATGTCATTGTGCACATGCCCTTTAATTATTAGATGAATTACAATGAATCAAAAACAAAATGCAAAAATAGCAGTAAAACAAAAAGCACTAATCATTAACCTTTACAATCTAGTCAGGGTTCAGCCAAAAACTTGTCCACTTAAAATGTGTCATTTCCAGATGTCATGACAACGTGACCGCTCACACTGTTGCGCAGTTTCATCTAATCTAAAGTTCAAGGTACCACGGGGAGGCTTGGTCGGGTTCACCGGGCTCTCTGTCATTCATCTGCACAGCTGGTGTCCGCTCTGTTTGTCTGCCCTGAGGCCTTCGAAACTCAAAGGTAAGCTGAAGAAAGACTTGTTTTTTAAATCTTTAGCACTTGTTGCTGCACGGAAAACTAAATGTGACCAATTCAAGTTTGAGTTCAGTAACTTTTGGAATGAAATACACACAAACACACGGGTATATTCTGATGATGTAGGCTTTTATTAAGTACGTGTGTGTGTGAGTGTGTGTGTGAGTACACAGGAACTCTACCTGAATATTCAGATGCATAGTCCATAATAATAATAATAATAATAAAAGCTGTATTATCTGCATATTTCTACATATCTTTGGGGTTCAGAGCTTTTAGCAATGCTTACAGACACACAGCTGTGTTTTAACTGTGACAACTTCGAGCCATGATGTGTAACGACGATCCACTGAACAATATATCTATCGATGCAGCAGTTCATAAAAACATCTGTGGGATATGCATTCCTCTGCCATCCTTCTAATCGCATGATAAGTCTCTGTGGTGCAACGTGTTTTATAGGTCTGTCTTTACGATTCTTTAGGACACACTGAAGGTTAGGGGCTTTTACAATGTCCCTTTGTCTCCTAAGCAAAAACACATTCTGCTGTTGTTGATGTTTAACCTTTGTGTTAATTAATAATCATAACTCACCTATTCATACGTGTTTATTCTGCACCCGTCATGACGTCAATAAATAACAATAAGATTACAAATGTACTGAAATGTCACAAATTAGGCTTCCGTTCCTAAAAGCTGTTCACTAGGTCACTTTAACTTCTCTACGATCTGCCAAAGAACTATTGTGAAAGCTAGAAGGGCTCTTGGAGAGCGCAGACCTTCCTACCTGGCTGGAGTCTTCTCTTCTTCTTCTCTTGGGAGACGCTGAATGACGGATTTACAATGAATTAAACACAAATGTTTTGTCTACATTATAATTTGTGTTACTGTTTCTGTCATCAGATCAGAGATCATGGGCGAGTGGGGATTCCTGTCCTCTTTGCTGGACAAGGTCCAGTCCCACTCCACCGTCATCGGGAAGGTCTGGCTCATCGTGCTGTTCATCTTCAGGATCATGATCCTCGGAGCCGGAGCAGAAAAGGTTAATGACATAATGACACCAGTAGTGGGTGCTGGAAGATCTGTGCTTTAAATAAATACGTTTATGACATCCCTTACAGGCTGCTCTACATGTTAGAGAACGTTCCCCGACACATGCAGCTGGCGCCCCCTGAGCCCGCCACTGATGCGTGACACACATATAATGATATTAACGTCTCATTTGAACTTTACAGGTGTGGGGCGATGAACAGTCGAGTATGATTTGTAACACCAAACAGCCTGGCTGCAAGAACGTCTGCTATGACCAGGCCTTCCCGATCTCACACATCCGATTCTGGGTCCTCCAGATTATCTTCGTGTCGACGCCGACGCTGATCTACCTCGGTCACGTCCTCCACATCATCCACAAAGAAAACAAGATGAGAGAACATATGAAGGACTCCAGCAGGGGAAACGTCAAAGAGCCAAAGTACTCTGACGACAAAGGCCACGTTAAGATTAAAGGCGACCTGCTGGGGAACTACATGACCTCCATATTTTTCAGAATGCTTTTGGAGGTGGCGTTCATCGTCGGGCAGTATTATCTGTACGGGTTCGTCATGGACGCGAGAATCGTCTGCACCCGAGCCCCCTGCCCCTTCACGGTGGAGTGCTACATGTCTCGACCCACGGAGAAGACCATCTTCATCATCTTCATGCTCGTCGTGTCCTGCATCTCTCTTCTACTCAACGTAATGGAGATCCTCTACCTGGTGTGTTCATGCGCGTCCAGACGAAAGTCCAAAACAATCCGCTCTGAATTTATCGCCATTCACCCGCGTGCGAACGGCGACAGTCTGATGAAGTGAGAAGCGTAGCCTCCATGATGCCTGGAGAATGCCAGGTTAGATAGCTTCTTTCTTTCTTCTATCGTGTTAAATTTGCCGGCATGACTTCAGGGACTGTTAATATTTTAATAACAAATCATTTGGTTTTTTTTCCTGTTTTGTTTGTAGATTGTTTTATTATTATTATTATTATTAAAACATGTTTGAAGTTTTGTCCATAATTTGTATTTATCTCTGTTTTTATACTCATTCATGAGTTCTGTTTCTGGGTGAAATGACCTTTAACATATTATAAATCACTGATTTATATACAGGGAGATATTTTTTATAGTGTTCAAATGATCACATCACGGGAGAAATAAAGATAAAAGAAGATCAGAAAATATTTTGTGGATTTTCTTTAATGTCTTTGCAGTTAATAACCTCTATTTTAAACATTCATCCTACAATGTTTCCTTCTCCTACGTAGCAACTAGCTGGTGAGCATTTAGCAGCTAAAGAGCCGGATAAACAGAGTGAATGGATTTACATCCGTCAGGTGACCAGGACTCCAGATTAATGCTAATGTGGCTCAATAACTGCTGAATATGTCAATAAATTTGTCATGTCAACTTAAAAGGTGATGATATGTCAATGTTGCGTTTACAGCGTGCTCTGCTGCCCCCCAGGGGCAAAACAAACCAATACAGCTCGGCTGAATTCTGTATTCACCACTTTACTTTGTGTCTAGAGGATTTTAAACGGCACATATTCATATTAGACTGTTGTGGCTTTTATGTATGTAACACTCACCTGGTCTGAGAAAGATGCAATTAGCAGGTAATAAAATATACATATAATAATGCATCCACATTGTAAATGTATCTCCAGTTATCAGCACATATTTTGGCCTAATAGTTTAGTCTGAAATGCTTTTAAAAACACACTCATTGAAAAGGAACAGCAAAGAGTTTTTCCTTTTTAAATGTTTTAATTGAAGTGGAAAACGTACAACAATATATATCACCAGTAGCTAATAGGCTCTTTACAACGGAGCACACAATGCAAACATAATTATTAAAGGAAAATAAAATAGCTAAAGAGTTTCCTCTAGTGACACTGAGGCATCGTCATGCTCAGTAGTGTTTTTGCTTTTTACTTTTTCATATACTTTAGTGATGCACATTTGTTTCTTCTATATTTGTATTGCATTTTTTGTTTTTTTTGCAAATAAAACTTTCTCAAAGTGTTTTTATTTGTTAGTTAACATTTTTTGGTGCACGCTATTTTTCAGAATATATTTAACAAAAAGTTTTTTTAAAGTGATGGAGACCTTTTTATTTAATGGTATTGTACACATGCTCATCTACAGTACACACAGATACATAGACATTAGAAAATAATGACAAAAAGGGCAAAACAACCCGTATATATAATATTCTAGTACATACACAGTGAAAAAATAGATGGGAAATACTACTATTTCTAGTCCACAAAAATCACAATAATAATCAATATTCAGATGGAATATTTCAAACACAAGTTTTACTGGGTACATTATATTTAATATCTAAATAGACACTACTTTACTCTCACTATATATCGTTAAATACAGAAGACCAAACATAGTAGTATAATATTATTGTTGGGACACTTTTCTTTCCATATATTAGTGCCACCAATATAAATATTTTCCACACAATCTTCAAAAATAAATGCTGCAAGATTATAATTTTCTTAAACTGCAGTTTCTCCTGCTGACCGCTAGATGGCGCCATTAAACAGCAGACGCAGACCTCGCCCCGCCCACACAGCTTCCTCTTCCTCCTGCTCACTACATTAAAAAAATAACAACAGCTGGAAGCAGCTAAAGATGGCCGCCATGATAGTCGCCGCAAACATGGCGGGGCACAACGCCCACAGGATGGAGGAAAAGAAGTTTGAATACTTCTCCTCCATCAACTCCATGGCGAAGAAAATAATGCAGGAGAGGAAGAACATCGAAGCTAAGCACGGCTCGTCCTGGGAGACGATGACGCCACAAGAGCAAGACAGCGCCATCGACAACGGGATGATGGATCCCCATATCCGAGCCCGATACGCCATGCACAGAGTGGACCGTGAAGAAGTCGTCTGTTACCCTAAACTGCTCATTCAGACGGGCCAGAAGATGGTTCACTTCGGGGAAGAGGTAATTAAACCACATTTTAATTGAGATTAAATAGCTTTGTGAGTGTTGTTAGACGTCCGAGTAGCCTTTGTTGTCATGGTTGCTAACTAGCCACGTAGCCGTTGAAATATGCAGGTAGACGTCATAGTGGCGGAGTGATACGTAACTCATTCATTTTAGTCGCACCCACAAGAAACAGATAAATAGATCCAATTAGGCCTAATGGTGACATTATGTTGAATAGACTATAGGCGAGGCCATGATACATTTTTAAAAACAGTGTCTCCCAGGAAATATAGTTTTTGGTTTTATAAAAAATAACTATATGATACATAACTTTATTATGTATGTATGTATGTATGTAAGCCCTGAATATGTTGGTTGAAATGGAAACTACACTGTTGTTTTGTGTTGGCTGTCATTAGCCCTGTATAACACACACATCCACTGCCTATTATAGATTATAATTAGAAAGTGTTTAATGCACCAATATAATATGTATGTAAAAATCTATATATACATAGTCACACAGTCCATTCAGTATTTCTTGTTTTGCACTATTTGTATGGCTTTAAAGATTACAGAACTTTTATTTTATATATATATTCATATAATATTTGTATATAAACTCATTGTTTCACATACTAGTAGTCCTGTCTATTATACTTTATCTGTATTTGTCCAACTTTGCTCCTAGCTGTTATGTCTATTTATGTGCAAGAAAGCAAAGTCCTTGTATTATGTACACACACTGGGCCAAGGCGATTCTGACATTGTGTTTCTGTTTAGGATATTACCTGGCAAGATGAGCATTCTGCCCCCTTCTCGTGGGAAACCAAGGTAAAAACATTCAGGTTAAGTTTGAGTCCGACACAAGTGACTCTTTGAAGAAGAAAAACCCCAAGTATTCAGATTACAATTCTATAAAATCCTCACATTTAAGACCCTGACAATGTTAGGCATTGTTGCTTGATCATTTACTTAAATTATAACTTAATAACTTATTCATAATGCTCTGCACTAAATGATGTAAACACCTGTCCCTTGTACCATCTGTAATGTGCATGTAGCTCAGTTTAATGGTGAGATATTGTTGCTTCCATCTTTCAGAGCCAGCTGGACTTCAGTATGACGTCCGGCCCTGCAGACCAGGGGCTCTCCGCCTCGCAGGCTGCAAAGGTTCCTCATTCCAGCCAGCTTGGCAAGAGTACACAAGGAGCCAAGGTGAAGACGTGGTTGTTTTAATTTGTACATTTTGGTTGGAAAGGAAACGTCTAACTCATCATATGTTACTGAATGTGTAGTTTAAGGCTCAGCTTAGGTGTTTTATACTCTATATTAATGCACGGTTGTGTGGGACTCGGTTAAATCATTGCATCCAAACACAAGAGGAAGATTATTCACAGCATAGACAGCCCCTAATGTTTGGACAGTTTAAATGTGTTATAACTGTGTGATTACGAAGGTGTCTGTCAGCGAGGGACGGAGGCCAGAGGAGGAGTCGTCTTTCTGGAAGATCAGCGCAGAGAGGTCCAGGCTGGAGGGAGAGCAAGCCGACTTCCAGTCCCTCACCCCCAGCCAGATCAAATCCCTCGAGAAAGGAGAGAAATCCCTCCCCTCCTACCTCCGACAGGTAAGCACTGAAATCCCCTTTTTCACTATCTGGTGTTTGAATTCAACAGCTGCCGAGAAGTTGTGCTCGTATATTTTGGCACAAGTACATTTCGGGTCTGCATAATTAAAAACAAAACAACAACAGATTGAAAGAACATTCCCAACACAACACATGTCACTCATTGAGCTGTGTATCCTGAAATAGCATCTAGCCTGAAGCCGAGAGCTGCCAGTCTGTGCAGCCTCCACAAGTGTCGGAGAAACGGAGGGTGAATGCAGCCGATACAAATGTCTGGACTGCCTCATCAACATCCTGTACAACATGCCACGCTCGTATGAGAAGCTTTAAAGGACAGTTCGCCCACAAAGTCAATTGTTTTTGGAGTTTTGTAGATATCAGGAGATGTGTGCCTTCGCTTGAATATAAAGAAACTGGATGGCACTCGGTTTGTGGAGCTCAAAGGCACAAAGAATGCATTTGAAAGAATCAACAGCCAGAAATGACGACCCAGTTACTCAAGATAATCCGCAGTGTCATGTAGGAACTGTTTTCTTTCTATCGAACTACACTCGCCAGCCGTACCCCCGCAGAGAAGAGCGTGTGCACGTTATATCTCCAACAACTCGCTCCAAAGCAATCTAGATTGTTAAATAGCAGTGCAGGTAAGAGGGAACATATACCTTGTGTGGGGTGAACTGTCCCTTTAAAGGAAATGTCAACACATATGCAACCCCCGTCTTATATTAACTGTCAATGCCCCTGAACCTTTTCTACAGGAGACCTCCGTCACCACCAAGGAGCCTGAGGCCGCAGACCCCCACCCTCCAGCTTCTACCCGGTCCATAAAGCAGCGAGCACCCAAAGTTCCAGCTCCACACCCCCCCATCCCCGTCGCCGTCGCTGTCAGTGCAACACCGGCGTCCATCTCCATTTCGCCAAACCTGCCCCCACCTGTGAGGGTGTCGTCCTCGGTTGCAGGATGGGAGCGATCTCAGAGCACCTTGCCGTCGGTCGGCAGCACCGTGGATGAAGTGTTCTCCTCTGGCATGAGGTCCAAGCCCCCCAACCGCCCGACCAGTGTGCAGAAGGAGAAGGAGGAAGAAGGTTCATCCGCCAGCCCCACCTTTGGCCAGGTGAGTTTCTGTGTACAACACGTGCTGGTGACATTAAACATGTTGCTGTGGATATAAATGTTCTGACCCGCGTCTCCCCGTCTCTCCCCCCTCCCTCAGTACAACACGAGCAACAACCTCCTGAAGACTGGATTCGACTTCCTTGACAACTGGTAAACCACAGCTGACAGCAGTCACCGCTCTGAATGAATCATTCTTCACCATCACTCTAAAGAAGGCCCCCGCTGCCATGACTACAGACACTCCCGTCTAGATGTTCCAAACACCCGTCTTTAGAATGACCACATTATATTGTTGTGATTATCTTCAGTGGCTTGTTAAGACATTATCTCACTGCCCGCGTGCTGGTGTTTCCTCTCCCGCTTAGATTTCTTGCCAAACACGACCCCCGCCCACTCACAGCAGAGTGCGCCGGGACTGTTCTCCGCCTGACTCTGCACTCGCACTGCCATCAGCTTGGTTTTAATACGCCATCAAAATCTAGATAATGTTCATCTTTTTACCCCGAAGTCTTTCTAACTCAAGTTTTTAAAAGTGATGGAAAGGTTTGAGCCTCACCACATTTCTTTTAGGACACATCTGAACTTGTTGGTACATAATGATTAGGCAACAGTAGCAGAAAGCTGCGTGCCACACGTTTGGGATGCAGCTGGTAGCCTGCTGATCACGGTGCCTGCAGTGTGACTGCACAGTGACGCTGGGACTTCACATGTAACCTTTAAGACACTAAACTAGTCCTGTAAGCATGTCAAGTTATCATGTGTGCAAAACACTAGAACACGCATCCATCTTTTTATGTTTCGTTTTTTTCCTATGAAGATTTTGCTCTAATGTGCTTTTATTTATACGTACCTATATATATATTCATATGAACCAATAAAGAGTTTTAGAGTTACAGTAGCGCTCAGTACTGCAGTCCGACACGGTGCAATCACTACAGACGATGTTCGTACCGGTGGGGACATTCCTGGAATATCATGGGATTCTTTTCTTGAGCGATATTCAGATGGGGAACATCTGGGATTTTTACCGTTGCATCACTTTACAGAAATAAAGCAGAATGTATTTTCTAACTTTCGCACACTCGTTGAAGTCGATGGTGGATTTCAGCAAGTGGAAAGAAAAAGAAAAGGAGGGGACGTGTTTAAACTTAGTCACGGACAGATGTCCTGTGTGGATGTAGTGTCTCACCAACACTTCCTCACCACCTCACCCCCTGCAGTCGTCACCTTCGACCTCAAACTAGTGCTGAGCAAACTAGTGTGCATTTCTATTGAAAATAAGACGTCGTGTTCTCGATGAGCAGGCATGTAGTGATTTGTACCACTTGTGTCATAGATCTAAAAATCCAGTTTACATGACTAGAGTACTATTTTACTGAATTTTATATTTATCTGCTGATTGTATCTTATGCTATACATGTATATATACTGCTGTATATTGCACTCGTGCATTTTGAGGTCACAGATTGGAAGGAAGTCAATAAAAAGTCAAAAGTGTTTTTTGTCTTGGTGTTTCCTGCAAAACAAAAAGTATTTAAATTGTTCTAAGGGGAGACGCTGCAGGCGAGTAAAACCTTTAACTAATAGATATCACCGAGTAACTTTACTTTTTCATTAGTCTGCAGATTATTATTATTATTATTGTGGAGATTAATCGTTTGCTCTATAAAATGTCTTGTTTTGTGAAGTTATTCAGTTTAATATATAAAACAGAAGCACAGACACTTGTTTTGAATTCATCGATGAGTCAACTCGTCGTTAGTTTAAATATGCAAATGTTAAACTTTAGGTGCATTTTAACACCTAAATGTGTTTTTTTTACTCTAATCTGAAAGAAGACAAGTTAAGGAAGCAGAATTGGCCAGTGCATAAAGAAACGATGTGTTTACCTGCATTTACAAATGATATTTTTCAGGCCACAGTCACTGCTGACTTTCTCCGGGGAGGGAAAGAGGAGGTCACTACCAGAAAGCTCTGTTATGGTTACACATGCAACACCAGTCGGAGGTTGTTTGATTGTTGTTGCCCTCCCTCGCAGCTCCATGACATCAACTCCTCCAGCTGTAATTTCTACCAGATCCAAAATGCCATTTAGGAAAGGAGGGAGGGAGGGGGGAAGGATGTCCAGAGGAAACTTCGTGCTGTGCAGTTGAACAACACTTTGGCCCAGATTAGAATAACCAGAGCTCATTCCACCGGCTCCCTCCGGCACAGAGCAGCCGCTCCACTGTGTTTCAGGAAGGAAGAGCATCACTGTGTTTCATGTGTATGTTGTGAAGCTGCCTAAGTTCCACCAACAGGAAGTGCATGTGTTATTAAATACCAGAGGTGCTGTGATAGATATGATGATCACTATGAGTTCCATGCTTTTATACAGAAATGTAGTGAAATCAACTATCGACGACTCTAAATTTAAAATCTATATTTGAACAATACATTTTGTAATTATGACGTAACTCGTCAGGGAATGTAGCACGGTATAGAAAGAAGAGTTAGAAACAAAAGAAAACAATAAAAGTTATTTAGTTCTATGACAGAAAAATGCAAAAAACAGAAAATATATTTTGCATTAATTAATAGTTTTGCTTATTTTTTTATTGCAATAAACTAAATGTGATTTTATTAGACATACTGTACGATGACATTTTTATGACTTTTGTTTTTAATACATTTTGAAATTCTCACGACTTTTCTTTAAATGACACTTAAAAAGATAAATAAAAACTTATTATTACATACTATACTATACTTTACTTTTTTTTGTCATTTTCCATGACATACTATGCAGTACCATGACTCTTTATTGAATGAAATGTTTAATGACTTATTATACTAGGATTGTTACATATAATAACTTAAAGAGAGTGATTAGTAGGAGCTTTATGAGATACTTTATTATTACTTTAGAATGACGTTCTCTTACGATCCTCTGGTAGATCATCTTTGTGAAGAAGTCATTACATGCAAAACCACCACTCACTCGGCTAAGAACAATAAAGTTAAGAAAAATAAGCATAAGCAGATGAAATCTTAATATATCATGTATGTGTTGGTCTTTAAGATACTGTATGTTTGTGTTCATCATCCCTCACTGAACTGAGGCAGCTTTGTCCGGCCGGGCCGCCTGCAGCAGCGCCACCCAACACCTCCGCACTCTCAATGGCTGCTTTGTCTTCCCTCTCACCTATTTTTTTGCACCCAATGTTTGAGCGAATGAAAATCATTGCACGGTATTGAACTTACAGCGGAAACAGAAACAAGACTGTTATTATGTTACCTTACGGCTAATAAGGCCGCCTGCCCCTCAGACCTGATGTTAGCGGTGTACTGTACTCAGAAGCATCGTGCAGCTCTGAGAGCTCTGCAGTAAGTTGGACCTTTGATTGAGTCATCCACAAGTTATTGTGCTGATGAAATACCCCGTGGTCAGTGAGCAAAGCATGGGACTCCATCGTGAACTGGAACATCTGTGTATGTGCAGCCGTCCTGCAGACTCACACACACACACACACACACACACACACACACACACACACACACACACACACACACACACACACACACACACACACACACACACACACACACACACACACATCTGTCCCTTTTTGCTAAACGCTCACAGTCCCAGTCGTACCGGAGCTCCACCTCGTCTCCCGATGCAAGCCTCGCTTCCCCTGGAAACTCTGCTGGATTCTTGTGGCATTTTAACTGGCATACCTCCTGTTACACACACACACACACACACACACACACACACACACACACACACACACACACACACACACACACACACACACACACGTTTATTTTTATGTCATCATTTCCCCTGAATAGATACCGTATTTCTCTTACCCTTTAGAAAATCTCGGCAAGCAGGCCTGATATTTAACCACATTAATAAAAGGGTTGTGTGTGTGTGTGTGTGTGTGTGTGTGTGTGTGTGTGTGTGTGTGTGTGTGTGTGCGTGTGTGCGTGTGTTTATGAGCACAGTGTGCTCATGTGTACAGGCATGCAGTGTTTTCTATCTGCAAGAGAATTCAGCCAACATTGAAGCCAGAAATAGACGTAAGGAGGTTTAAAGAACGTAAAATCACGCATGAAAGTTTATTCTTGAACTTGTAAATAATTTAAGTTTAGCATTAGATTTGAACAATGAACTTTCATGCTGACAAGAAGTCCTAAAAGTGCTTTAGAGAACATGATAACAGCTCCAGAGCTCGCATGTCAACACATTCATCTGCATAATAACTGAGCAAACTGATGAATCAGAAAAACACAAAGAACACCGTCTATCTCCAGATTTGGTTAACTTGAAAATGGATCAGATGATTTTCTTATCATATGACATTTTAGAAGAAGCTTAGAATTGACCTGTTCTGCATAGCTCTTGAAAAGTAGACATTTTGGAGATACATGGTTTTCTTTGGAAAGGGAAATTCTCCCGTAAAAAATGCATTACCTGTGATGTTAACCCCCTGGGTGAAACTGAGGTATTCACACAAAGAGTGGAAACGGGAGGTGGGAGCACAAACAAAGAGCTTTCCTGTTGTTTGGGAAGAGAGGATAGACGTCCTGAACCAGACAGAGAGGAGAGACAGCAGGCAGAGAGGAGAGACAACAGGCAGCGAGGAGAGACAACAGGCAGAGAGGAGAGACAACAGGCAGAGAGGAGAGACAACAGGCAGAGAGGAGAGACAACAGACAGAGAGGAGAGACAACAGGCAGAGAGGAGAGACAACAGGCAGAGAGGAGAGACAGCAGGCAGAGAGGATAGACGTCCTGAACCAGACAGAGAGGAGAGACAGCAGGCAGAGAGGAGAGACAACAGGCAGCGAGGAGAGACAACAGGCAGAGAGGAGAGACAACAGGCAGAGAGGAGAGACAACAGACAGAGAGGATAGACGTCCTGAACCAGACAGAGAGGAGAGACAGCAGGCAGAGAGGAGAGACAACAGGCAGCGAGGAGAGACAACAGGCAGAGAGGAGAGACAACAGGCAGAGAGGAGAGACAACAGGCAGAGAGGAGAGACAACAGACAGAGAGGAGAGACAACAGGCAGAGAGGAGAGACAACAGGCAGAGAGGAGAGACAGCAGGCAGCGAGGAGAGACAACAGGCAGAGAGGAGAGACAACAGACAGAGAGGAGAGACAACAGACAGAGAGGAGAGACAACAGGCAGCGAGGAGAGACAACAGACAGAGAGGAGAGACAACAGGCAGAGAGGAGAGACAACAGGCAGCGAGAAGAGACAACAGGCAGAGAGGAGAGACAACAGACAGAGAGGAGAGACAACAGGCAGCGAGGAGAGACAACAGACAGAGAGGAGAGACAACAGGCAGAGAGGAGAGACAACAGACAGAGAGGAGAGACAACAGGCAGAGAGGAGAGACAGCAGGCAGCGAGGAGAGACAGCAGGCAGAGAGAAGAGACAACAGGCAGAGAGGAGAGACAACAGGCAGAGAGGAGAGACAGCAGGCAGCGAGGAGAGACAGCAGGCAGCGAGGAGAGACAACAGGCAGAGAGGAGAGACAACAGGCAGAGAGGAGAGACAACAGGCAGAGAGGAGAGACAGCAGGCAGCGAGGAGAGACAACAGGCAGAGAGGAGAGACAACAGGCAGAGAGGAGAGACAACAGGCAGAGAGGAGAGACAACAGGCAGAGAGGAGAGACAACAGACAGAGAGGAGAGACAACAGGCAGAGAGGAGAGACAACAGGCAGAGAGGAGAGACAACAGGCAGAGAGGAGAGACAACAGACAGAGAGAAGAGACAACAGGCAGAGAGGAGAGACAACAGACAGAGAGGAGAGACAACAGACAGAGAGGAGAGACAACAGGCAGCGAGGAGAGACAACAGACAGAGAGGAGAGACAACAGGCAGAGAGGAGAGACAACAGGCAGCGAGAAGAGACAACAGGCAGAGAGGAGAGACAACAGACAGAGAGGAGAGACAACAGGCAGCGAGGAGAGACAACAGGCAGAGAGGAGAGACAACAGACAGAGAGGAGAGACAACAGGCAGAAGAGGAGAGACAACAGACAGAGAGAAGAGACAACAGGCAGAGAGGAGAGACAACAGGCAGCGAGAAGAGACAACAGGCAGAGAGGAGAGACAACAGACAGAGAGGAGAGACAACAGACAGAGAGGAGAGACAACAGACAGAGAGGAGAGACAACAGGCAGAGAGGAGAGACAACAGGCAGCGAGAAGAGACAACAGGCAGAGAGGAGAGACAACAGACAGAGAGGAGAGACAACAGACAGAGAGGAGAGACAACAGACAGAGAGGAGAGACAACAGGCAGAGAGGAGAGACAGCAGGCAGCGAGGAGAGACAACAGGCAGCGAGGAGAGACAGCAGGCAGAGAGGAGAGACAGCAGGCAGCGAGGAGAGACAACAGACAGAGAGGAGAGACAACAGGCAGAGAGGAGAGACAACAGGCAGAGAGGAGAGACAACAGACAGAGAGGAGAGACAACAGGCAGAGAGGAGAGACAACAGGCAGAGAGGAGAGACAACAGGCAGAGAGGAGAGACAGCAGACAGAGAGGAGAGACAACAGGCAGAGAGGAGAGACAACAGGCAGAGAGGAGAGACAGCAGGCAGCGAGGAGAGACAGCAGGCAGCGAGGAGAGACAACAGGCAGCGAGGAGAGACAACAGGCAGAGAGGAAAGACAACAGGCAGAGAGGACAGACAACAGGCAGCGAGGAGAGACAACAGGCAGAGAGGAGAGACAACAGGCAGAGAGGAGAGACAACAGACAGAGATGAGAGACAACAGACAGAGAGGAGAGACAACAGGCAGAGAGGAGAGACAACAGGCAGAGAGGAGAGACAACAGACAGAGATGAGAGACATCAGACAGAGAGGAGAGACAACAGGCAGAGAGGACAGACAACAGGCAGCGAGGAGAGACAACAGGCAGAGAGGAGAGACATCAGACAGAGAGGAGAGACAACAGACAGAGAGGAGAGACAACAGGCAGAGAGGAGAGACCAACAGGCAGAGAGGAGAGACAACAGGCAGAGAGGAGAGACAACAGACAGAGATGAGAGACAAACAGACAGAGAGGAGAGACAACAGGCAGAGAGGAGAGACAAAGGCAGAGAGGAGACACAGACAGAGAGGAGAGACATCAGACAGAGAGGAGAGACATCAGACAGAGAGGAGAGACAACAGGACAGAGAGGAGAGACAACAGACAGAGAGGAGAGACACAGACAGAGAGGAGAGACATCAGACAGAGAGGAGAGACAATCAGACAGAGAGAGAGACATCAGACAGAGATGAGAGACAACAGACAGAGAGGAGAGACATACAAGCAGAGAGGAGAGACAACAGACAGAGAGAGACAGAGAGACAAACAGGCAGAGAGGAGAGACAACAGACAGAGAGAAGAGACAACAGGCAGAGAGGAGAGACAACAGGCAGCGAGAGAGAGACAACAGGCAGAGAGGAGAGACAACAGGCAGCGAGGAGAGACAACAGACAGAGAGGAGAGACAACAGACAGAGAGGAGAGACAACAGGCAGAGAGGAGAGACAACAGACAGAGAGGAGAGACAACAGGCAGAGAGGAGAGACAACAGGCAGAGAGGAAAGACAACAGGCAGCGAGGAGAGACAACAGGCAGAGAGGAGACAGTCAGAGAAAGAGAGAGAAAGAGAGAGAGAGACAGTCAGAGAGAGAGAAAGAGAGAGAGAGTCAGAGAGAGAGAAAGAGAGAGAGAGAGAGAGAGAGAGAGAGAGAGAGAGACAGTCAGAGAGAGAGAGAGATAGAGAGAGAGAGAGAGAGAGAGTCAGAGAGAGAGATAGAGATAGAGAGAGAGAGAGAGAGAGAGAGAGAGAGAGAGGGACAGTCAGAGAGAGAGTCAGAGAGAGAGAGAGAGATAGAGCGAGAGAGACAGAGAGAGACAGAGAGAGAGAGAGAGATAGAGCGAGAGAGACAGAGAGAGAGAGAGAGATAGAGCGACAGAGACAGAGAGAGAGAGAGAGAGAGAGAGACAGTGACAGAGAGAGAGAGTCAGAGGGAGTTTTGCTGCTGCAGTAACAGCAGATTTATTAGGAAGCAGAAATGGGACCGGCTGCCACTTCGCTCGCTCTGCTGTGCTTGTGTTCTCTGGGTGTGTGTGTTCCTACAGGGACGGACGACGCTACACAGGTCAGGACTGTTCGTGTGTTTGGACTTCATTTATATAAAACTACATTTTTAATCGGAGATGTTGCCGTTGCTGTTGTATGCCTCTTTGGGTTAGGGTTAGTATTCAAATCATTTACTTCAGTAGAAGTAGCAATATTACAGAACAGATATACTCCAATACAAGTAAAAGTACTTTATGTACTTTAAAGTAGATGATGCATTATGCAGAGGCAACTCTCAGTATTATTGTTGGATTAATAATAAGTGAATAATACCTCAATGTTGTTTGTAAAGGTGGAGCTTCTTTTAACTACATTATTTTTGGTAGTTTAATCTGTAACAAAGGATATTTTTTTATAAATTGAACATGTGTTTTGAAAAAATCTTAATTGAATTGCAAGGAACTATAGCTTTAAATTAATGTATTAGGTAGCATAAAATACTTAAAAACATTACTTGTACTTAGTTACTTTCCACCACTGCTTGTTGTTTGGGTAAAGCACTGAGTGTGTGTACTGTACATGTGTGTAGGAGGGAGTCAGGTCTAGATAAACCCGTCAAAAGATAATAAACATGAAGATAAGGTTTGACAAACATTATGCTGATAAGCTGAAGTGAAAACAACTTAATAATAAAACACCCTTCTCCCTCTGTCAGACCATAAGCCACTGAGGGAATACATTGACAAATATATGTATAATGGTTTTAAGCTAAGATAGATAGAGAAATGTTTTGTATTATTGTATTATTTAGGGACAGTTAAGTAAAAACTGCAAAACAAATCTACAAAACAAACATAAAACTGATTATTCAACAACCTGAGACCTGAGAACATCTATTTACTAGGGCTGTCAAGCGATTCAAAAAATTAATCTAATTAATTACAAGCTTTGTGATTTATTCATTAATATTTGCTGCGAAAAGCATTTCAAAATATTCAAATGGATTTTGGAAGATGAATCAATGAGTAGCATTATTAACTGTCAACATGTATTTTATTTCAATACTATTTCTCCAATATCTTGTGTGCCACAATTATCTTAGACAACACAGACCAGTTTGACATAAAGTGCCATTTCAAATCTGGCATAACATCTTTCATTGCACAATAAACAATACGTTTAAAAGTTGTGTCATGTGACGCCATGTGTGAAGCCTCCGTTAGCCCCCTGTCCTCCACCACCTGCAGTCCATTGCAATACATTTCTGATGGAGTTGTTAACGTGTCTCAGGTAGACGATGTCAATGTGTCTCAGGTAGACCGATGTCAACGTGTCTCAGGTCTCAGGTAGACCGATGTCAACGTGTCTCAGGTAGACCGATGTCAACGTGTCTCAGGTAGACCGATGTCAACGTGTCTCAGGTAGACCGATGTCAACGTGTCTCAGGTAGACCGATGTCAACGTGTCTCAGGTAGACCGATGTCAACGTGTCTCAGGTAGACCGATGTTAACGTGTCTCAGGTAGACCGATGTCAACGTGTCTCAGGTAGACCGATGTCAACGTGTCTCAGGTAGACCGATGTTAACGTGTCTCAGGTAGACCGATGTCAACGTGTCTCAGGTAGACCGATGTTAACGTGTCTCAGATAGACTGATGTTAACGTGTCTCAGATAGACTGATGTTAACGTGTCTCAGGTAGACCGATGTTAATGTGTTTCAGGTAGACCGATGTCAACGTGTCTCAGGTAGACCGATGTTAACGTGTCTCAGGTAGACCGATGTCAACGTGTCTCAGGTAGACCGATGTTAACGTGTCTCAGGTAGACCGATGTTAATGTGTCTCAGGTAGACCGATGTCAATGTGTCTCAGGTAGACCGATGTCAACGTGTCTCAGGTAGACTGATGTTAATGTGTCTCAGGTAGACCGATGTTAACGTGTCTCAGGTAGACCGATGTCAACGTGTCTCAGGTAGACCGATGTTAATGTGTCTCAGGTAGACCGATGTCAACGTGTCTCAGGTAGACTGATGTTAATGTGTCTCAGGTAGACCGATGTTAACGTGTCTCAGGTAGACGATGTCAACGTGTCTCAGGTAGACTGATGTCAACTTGTCTCAGGTAGACCGATGTTAATGTGTCTCAGGTAGACTGATGTCAACTTGTCTCAGGTAGACCGACTCATTCTGCGTTTGAACGCCTGATCGAGAGATGACGAGACAGGTCGCTCACTTTAGCATCATCGCGGTGCTAGCTAGCTCCAAGCTAGCTGCTCAGTGCTTTGCGTTGAGGTGATATTTCAGCTTGAAGTTCTCCGATGGTTCGAACATTCTTCACAGAACAGTTACATCCGGGAGTTTATTAATGTAAACTTTCCATTCACGGGGCCAAGTAACGTTTCTAGCGTTCATCATGTTGACAAGGCTGCTGTGGCCGCGTCAGTCACGTAAAGAGTCAAGGGGCAACTAAGAGCGCGAGTAATCTGCGTTAATTCTTTTGTCGCGCTATTTTTTCTGTCATTAATTAATCAAAATTAACGCGCTAATTCGACAGCCCTAGTTTTAAGCTAAGATAGATAGAAATGTTTTTTTGTTGTTGACAAAATCAAATCAAATCAAATCAAATTTATATAGCCCAATATCACAAATTATACATTTGTCTCAGTGTGCTTTACAGACTGTACAGGATACAACACCCTCTGTCCTTAGACCCTCTGTCCTTAGACCCTCTGTCCTTAGACCCTCTGTTCTTACACCCTCTGTCCTCAGACCCTCTGTCCCTAGACCCTCTGTCCTCAGACCCTCTGTCCCTAGACCCTCTGTCCTCAGACCCTCTGTCTTTAGACCCTCTGTTCTTACACCCTCTGTCCTTAGACCCTCTGTCCTTACACCCTCTGTCCTTAGACCCTCTGTCCTTAGACCCTCTGTCCTTACACCCTCTGTCCTTAGACCCTCTGTCCTTAGACCCTCTGTCCTTACACCCTCTGTCCTTAGACCCTCTGTCCTTAGACCCTCTGTCCCTAGACCCTCTGTCTTTAGACCCTCTGTTCTTAGACCCTCTGTCCTTAGACCCTCGCATCGCACAAGGAAAAACTTCCTAAAAGAAACAATTAAAGGGGGAACAATGGAAGAAACCTCAGGGAGAGCAGCTGAGGAAGGTTAATACAACATTTACTTGTTGTGTGGTCCTCATTGGGGACAGTTAAGTAAAAACTGCAAAACAAATCTACAAAACAAACATAAGACTGATTATTCAACAACCTGAGACCTGAGAACATTTATTTACTCATGCATATTGTAAATTTAAAAGATTTGTGTTGAGCTCCGTCTGGTTTCATATTTTATGTTAAAACAAAGTGAATGAACTTGATTTCTTCTTTTCAACTGTAAGTTCATTGTCCACATGCACAGGGAGGTAATTTGCACATTGGATACATCTGACGCTTGTTTGTGGGAAAGCTGGTTTTGATTTCATTACATCTGACGGAACTTAAATGTGACGTGATGTCTCTCTGTCTCTCTCTGTGTGTCAGGCGGAGTTGAAAAAGGCGAGAGGGGACGTTCCTGATATTCTTCCAGAACCTGAACCTGAACCAGAGCCAACCAGCCCGGTGTCAGACTTTGAAAACTCGTACAACTATGTCTGTGAGTCTCCACACACAGACACGATGACATCACTGTGGAAAACTGCATCATATTAGTCTAAATAATAACGATGAGCACTTTAAAGCAGCCCAGTAATGCTTCATATTTCCTGTTCTTCTCACTTGTGTCCTGTATCGTCTATTATATTCTGTTCCTCAGTGTCTAGACTGGCCGATATGGACCAGGCGATCCACAAGCTGAATGTGGGTCATTACACTCTGGATGTTAAAGTCAGTCAGTTAATAGACCGTCTGACCAGGGTGGATGGTAAGACGATCACTTTCTCCCACAAATCCACATTTCTCTTTCTTTATGGACCTTCCCCCCCCCCCCCCCACCTTTCTTTTTTATCCACTAAGTCTGTCAGTGTCATTGTAAAATGGACAAATGAAGGATAAATGCAGCGTACCGGCCCAGCCGCTAAAAAGTGAAAAACCAGCTGTGAAAAACGTCCAAATTAAGTCAAAATTGGTGTTGATATTACACAGGAGGAGAGAAGCTAAATGAATGAAAAGAAAACAATGAATGGGATGAACTATATTCAGCATTTAACTCCACATAGTGCAATCCACTTAAACTTAACATTAACTTAAAACAAGCACACATTTGCAATAGCTGCAACCACGTTCAGGCATTCACACACACACACACACACACACACACACACACACACACACACACACACACACACACACACACACACACACACACACATATACTTGACCTCCGTGGCAAATTTCAGCCTCCTAGTGCGAAAACTGTGGTCTGTGGACCGAACTGACCGAACGACCGAACGAGCGAGCGAGCTATAGAGCTGCTGGTTGAAGCTAACAAATGTCAAGAGGAAGATGCCGTGTTCTGATATGCAAGCCTTTTTTGTTGTTGTTCTCCACCACCAACATGGCAGTGAAAGTCGAGGAGCTGGAGGACAGCATCCGGGAGGTCTACCAGCACAGCAAGGACAACCGCAAGGAGATGGGAAGACTAGAAGGTATCAGAGTTACTTTCATACAAACATGACTCCAAATTAATGCTAATTAATTAGCTCTGTCTGCTGTGTGAAGTAAGCAACAGTTTGCAAGTGTTCACTATAAACTTTATATGTTGATTATATGTCAAAATTGTGTTTGCAACTTGTTGCGCTGCCCTCTAGTGGCCAAAAACAGAAATCTGTTGATTCAGTTTTTATTTTGTCTTTTTTGGTACTCTTATTCTAAACGTGTGATGAAGCATCCGTCTGGTTTCTCTCTGCTTCTTAGGTTGCCAGAAGGGGCACAGGATGGGATACAAATGCTATCTCGTGTACAACAGCCTTGAGGACTACGCCGGAGCATCCAGGAAGTGTCTAGAACGCGGCGGCCGCATGGCAATGCCCCGCGACCGCAGGGAGCAGGAGTCCCTCGCCGACTACGTCAAGTCTTTCTTCCACCCGGGGAACTGGCCCGTCTGGCTGGGCATCAACGACCTGCAATCTGATGGCATGTACCTCTTCGACGATGGGACGCGGGTCTCTTACTTCCAATGGCGCAGACACTTCCTGTCCAGCCAGCCGGACGGAGGGAGGCGGGAGAACTGCGTGGCGATGTCGTCAGACTGATGGCGACTGGTGGGACCACTACTGTGATCGGACCATGAACTATATGTGCGAGTTTGATGACAGGGAGACACTTTAAATGAAACTATTTTTCAAGATTTACTCTCTAACCCCGTTACTTTGACCTCCGTGATTATTAGAAATAAAAGCCCCCTTATATTTTAAAATAACTTATGGCCCTTTAAAAGACTTACATGGATTGGTTGTATTCATAGTCTTCAATTCTCCATATGAAAACTAGAGTTTCAATACAAAAATCAACTATAATTTCATTTCTAAATGCAACGAGTGCAGCACTGCTTAAGTACAGTCAGTGTCTTGCGGGATAAAAACATTTTTATGAAAATATTTCACGTCAAACATACGTCTCAAATGCGCACAAGTTCACGTATTTCTATTTAAATGACTTCATCAGACTATCCCAGTATTATAAATATTATAGTATTCATGCAGCTGTGTTGATATGAATGTACTCTGGTGTGATCTCACACCTGGAATTCTAAATATTTGTTCAAAGTTTCCAAATAAGAAGGGAAAACATGAAAAGCTGGTACGCTCTTCTTCAGAATCAGCACATACTGAACCTCTCGAGGGTATAAATGAATGTGTGTTTGGGCTTAACGGGAATTAAGCAGTGCTTCTCTGTTACTTCTGAACTTTAACAAAGTCTTGTCTCTGGCCAGATCACTTCATGAGTTCATGACAGCATGATGACTGTATGTGAATGTATCCTGAGTCCTACAGTATGTTAAACAAAACAGTTGTACATAAAAAACTGAATGAAAATGTTTTTCATGAATCTTTACTACGTTTAAATAATTGTGAGTGAATACCAAAATGTAACACAACAAAGGAGGAAGTTCTAAAATGCTTATTGATGTCTACAAACATTCAGTAGCAGAACTTTGCTTAAATAAAACCAGCCGGGATCATCAGAAATCTCATTTTATTTATACATATAACAGATCACATTTGTAGAACAGCAATCTTGTCCCTTCCAAAATTAAAACGTTTATCTCTCAATGGCACACAAATCCAATTAAAGACATACCTTAATAAATGCCAAACTGTCTGACATTACAGATTACAGTAATATTGCTAAAGAAATGAACATAGAATTAACTTTATATTGAATTACACCGTGATCCAGCCGCACCATCACAACACTGACACAACAGAGGAGATCAGTTGTCTTCGCTTCACAGTTCTGCATCGGCCACATTTCTTCATGGTGTCATGAGAGCGAGACGTGACGTCATAAACGTGACTCAAAGAGCTGCTCTTCTACTGCGGTGTCAGTGATGTGCCCCCCCCGCGATCACCCCCCCAGGCTCAGTGTCTCCAATGTTCACGGATCAAGTGTCCACGGCCTGCAAGGATGGCCTTCACAGTCGGCCTGTCCATCGGGATTTTAGACCGGTGAGAAAGAAGGACATTCCCTGCTTCATCCAGCAGGAAGTCACCTCCCATCTGAAGAATTACATAAAAACACATTAAAGCTGCATCATTAAATACTTTTAATATAATATCAGAATATTAAGCTATTATTAACTTATTAGCTAATATCAAATCAGAATTAAAATAGTATAAAACAACATTGGAAAGGAAAGAGATCAGAGAGCCAGCTCCTACATGTCAAAGTGTTTGCTGTGGTGTCCATGTATACCTGGTAGATGTCTTCCAGCAGGCGAGCGGGGACGTCGGGGAAGTCTCTGTCCACAGCTCCGTACTCCGAGTACCGCAGCAGGCAGCTGAACTTCAACACCTTGGAGTAAGACGAGCCGAGGCCAAAACTCCTGTATACCTGTGGCAGAGAGGACTTCTACTGCGTTACAAAAGAATGCACTTTTCTTTCTGCAGAAACACATTTTGGCAGCAACATGAAGAGTATTTACAATTTACGATCGCGTCTGTGACATTTGGAATTTCATATTTGGTTCTTTGCCCTCGTTTCCAGCTCACATCTGGTGGTTGACTTTTCAGAATAAATGTTTTGGAGGCTTCAGCTTACTGCGCTTTCCTGACACATCATCAAACAACTGCTAAATCCTCTGCTTCCCTCAGCTTGTTTGTACTGAGTCACAGCCTTTTCTAGTTTCCTGCACACTGAAATAGACAATATAATACAAAACAGACAGACAATCTACTGCAATCTGAATTTCCCTATTATGTTATGAGTGGATTAGAGTGAAGACACGCATCCTGACCTTTCTCTGTGGATCCAGCAGCATGTCGAAGGTACATCCAGTCTGCTCCCGCCACACCTGAGCTCCCTCCACACCGCCGAACGCTACCACCAAGACCTGCACTGACCGAGCCTCCAGGACCGCCTACAGTCACAGAATAAAAGATTGAGACTAAACACTGATTACAAGCCACCTGAAGAATGTTCTTTTGCTTCTCGAGGATCTACTATACTCACGCTTCCACATTTTTAAAAGTCATTTATTTATAGGAAAGAAAATGGCTGCAAGGTCATGGAAATAAATGTTGGATCACTTCGTCGCCAGAAAAGAACATTTAGGGCTTTCCTGCAGAGTGACTGGGGGCTTTCTTTCTATTTAAATTATTCAAAGCTCAGAGGCTTCAAACGCAGCGAACACAGCGACATCTGGTGGCTTCAGAACGTATACAACGCCTCTTTATGATGGTGCGTATTTATGTAACATTTCACATGAGTCATACGTGATGTAATAAGGGAATGACATTCATTTAATGAGCTTAATTCATTGTATTACATGGCATCAGATGGAAACTTCTCTTACTTATGATTATGTCTTTTTATTTTGCTTCCTGATTTGACACAAGCTTCATGTCATTCATCCATCTCTCGTTCGATGAGAAGATCACTCTGTAGGGAAAGTATGAAGCTAAGCAGCCGGTTAACTTATTTCAGGAAGTCACTGCTGCTGCTGAACAATTAGTCCTCGTAAAAACAAAACATCTTTTTTATACATTTTCGAAAATGGGAAAATATTCACATTTTTATTTGTCAAAGTATTTAAGTCGCTTAAATGGTTGCGGCATTTTGGATCATTTGTAGGCGGTTTAGGGAAGTCTTGCTAAGGTAAGTGAAAAGAGAACTGCAGAAGTAATAATAAAATAAATGCATGAATTATTAAAGCCAGCTCAGCTGAGGAGTCAGGACAGAAGAGGCTCATCGAGTGACGGTTCATCTTCCAAACCAGAAGGCATTTAGCAGTAAAGGGATGCATGTGCATGTGCATGTGCATGTGCATGTGCATGTGCATGTGCCAGTAGCAGAAGGAAAGCGGTTTCTCTAAACATGAATGATTCGCATCAGATTGAGGGTGGACTGACCTGGTTGGACTTTAGCTCGGCCACGTGGTCTCGTCACGGCAGTCATCCGTAGTGTCTGATGAGGACAAGCAGCGGCTTCTGCCCCCGACCCAGGTACTGACCCAGAGTCACGCTCCTTCCAACGACAAGAACGTGACAATACTTAAAAGTTGCTGATGAGAAACATAACACTGTTTTTTAATTAACCTTATAAAAACAGAAAGTTAAGGGTCTTTGGCGTCATGTCAGGTGGAAATAAGTAATAAGTTTGTCTTTGAGTATTTTACTGAAAACACTCGACTGCTTTCTCCCACAATGAACACCTAGTGCACGTCATCTTGAGGTCGTAGCTTCTTTTATGATTAATTAATATAGCATTTAATCTTAGGGATATGAAGAAACGCACACAGGTTTCGACTGACAGTGTGTGAACTCACTTTCCACTGCGTCCATCAGTGAACGCAGTATCAGGGCTCAGGCTGCCTGCGATCTGTCCTCCTGACAGCTGTCCGTCTGTCGTCTGCAGACCTCTGTCCACGCTCTCCAGGAAGGAGTCCCAGTCCCTCTGTGCGCACGCACACACACACACACACACACACACACACACACACACACACACACACACACACACACACACACACACACACACACACACACACACACACACACACACACACACACACACACACACACACACACACACACACACACACACACACACACACACACACACACACACTTTATTGGTGAACTTAAACCATAATGTGCAACATTTAAAAACGGTGAAAGGTTTCACACATACAAACCTCCAGCTGCAGAAATTCCGTCACCTGATCTCTCACCGCTGCATGGCTGGAAAAATATACAAAAGCTTGATGAAAATTAGGCATCACCACCACGACAATGATTTACTACATTCACTGTAAATGTTTTAACCGTAGCGTGGGAAACAGGAACGCCCTTTATCAGGTATTATAATGTGGTTTGCACAATAGTCTGTGTTGTGTTTTTTGGAGCCTGGATTTATGGAGTTATAATATCTGTAATATTAAAATGTAATCATTTTGCCCAAGGCCTACTGCCTATTATACTTGAACATAACAACCTGCGTGGTAAAATGGCTTTTTTATTATCATTTTTATCATCTTTTGATGTGATACTCACTGATATGACTTCTGCCAAATGTCCTCCGCTTCACTCTGCTTCTTCACGCCGAGGCTGCTCAACAGCAACGAAACACACAATTATAACATTTTGATTAAAACAGCAGATTGATTTAATTACACTTCAGCCAGTGCGAGATGATTCTGCAGGTGTTGTGATCACTTCACCTTTTGTAGAAGTCTGCGCCGGCTGTGATCAGGCCATATAAAGTGGAGATCTTATGTGGGACAAACCTCTCCAGGGAGTCTGTGTGAGAACAAAAGGAACATAGTTATGGGTCACGCTGCTTTGTGAAATGTCACGGTGTTGGCAATAAGCATGACAGGGATTATATTCCAACTTTAAACAAGAAGCATGTGTTGTAGCCAGTTTAGAGACTAGATTATAATTCATTATGTAATTTAATGTTAAATACATAGTAAATGTGGGTGATTAAAGTGATAACAAATACTTAAAAATACGTTATTCAATTTATTTAAACTAGATTTGACACTTTATCTTAAGTAATGACTATCGACCAGCGGACTTCAATTACATTTCTTGCATTTTAATGCTGCTGTGCTTCTTGAGAAAAATATATATAAAATAAAAATAAAACAAACATCATATTCCAAATTGATATTATCTCTTCTTCAATTCGGCGTGCATATAAGATATTTAGAAAAACGATTTTGAGTAGAATTCTGTCTTTCATTCGGGGTTCACGTTATTCCTTCAGTCATCTCCGGTTTAATTGCGCACGTAAAGCACGTACAGCATTACTACGTTGCACGTTATGTACGCCGTTAGACATAAAACCAAAATAATACACTTTACATAAAAGTCATAATCAAGGTGGTGTCTTCAAACAATAAAGTCACAACAAATACATCCAGATCCGTCTTACCTTCTGCCTCCTGCTTGGCCTGTCTGTAGAAGGACTTTACCCAGGTTGACCAACAGAGTGAGAGCACTTGTTAAAGTCTCCTCTGACACAGACACATCCTCCGCCATGATGCTCTTCTCTCACCTGCACTGGTGACAACTGACAGCAGCCCGACGGTCATGCGAGCTAAAAGTGCACGCCCAGTGACCACGTGACACATCATGTTACTAGCTAAGCTAAGCTAGGACAGGCTAAACACATGGTCACGAGTGGTGACGTTATATTTGATTAATATTATACGAAATGTGTCTGATGTAGCATTGTTCATTTTACATAAATACTATTATAGAAAATAATGGAAGTTTTTATTTTATTTTTTAAATACCTTCCATGTTATAAGACCCGGTGAATCAAACTAAATAACAAAATGTTATCATATACACACTGGACAAACAGGAGACACTTCTTCATATTGGATTATAATGTTTTGGTTTTTTTATTTAATGAAATGTCATGAATTTTTCAAAAAAAAAATCTTGCTTTGAAAGTGTTAATGATTACTGGGGCCATAGAGAACATCTAATTATTGATTTTGTTTATGGCCCCAGTAATTATTAACACTTGCAAAACATAAACACAACTAAAATCCTGATTTTACGTTTTTTAAGTTAAAAGGTTTTACGATTAAAGTTGCTCGAAGCTACACTTATAGATTAATTTACGAAGATAAATGATGAAATAAAGTAAAATGTTTGAGATGCAGACTCAACATTTTAATTTAATAAGTCAGAATGTTGACTTACTTTAATTTCACTTTAGTCATCTCAGTATTTCTATTGTCTCTTTTGTCATGACGTTTTTCCCCGCTCACCTTCGCAGTGACTCCCGTAATAGATTTCACTGGAATATTAAAGGTTTCCCAAAAGAAAGGACAGAGCCGGTTCAAATTATCAACCAGTTTTATTGACTGCTGAACATCCATTCACTCCTTCAAGTTTAAGCTTTAAGAGCGCACCATAGCACTTATTGACCGGGTCAGCCAGTGCAAAACTACAGAAAAGAAAATGACAGTCAGCACAATCATTGACATGAAAAGAAACAAAGCAGAAATAAATTAGATATGTCATTGTACAGATCAGTTTGTTCTTACTCTGTGGATCTAATTAAACCTGGACATTTAATTAAGAACTCCTGCAGCATTGAGATGACTTTCACTGACGACACTTTAGCATTAAAAGGCCTCCAATTCAACAAAGTCGCAAAGAAAGAGAAAAATTGTTCGAATGTTAAAAAGCCAGAATATTTTGAGAGGATTCCAGGTGAGTTACCTGCCGAGCTCGTTTCCTTCTTGTGCTTTCATTGATGTGTCATTAAAGAACACAGGCAGCAGTTGCATTCACGTTAATGTCGCCTCAATATCACAAGTATTTTTGTTTCATAAGTTTGTAAACAGCAAATAATGGAATAACTTCCCCTGAAGGATTACCCCATGTTATCTCGAAAAAACAAAACAAAACATCATAAATGTTAGAATTTGTATCTGTGCGAGTTCAATTTCCAAGAAAGCGTCTTTACTTTTGTGTGGCAACAATTCCATTTAAAATAAATAAACTTTCCCTAAAGAGAACGCCGAACAGACAACCACACAAGTCAAAAACATTTTATAATTTATAGCCAATTTAATGCGTTTCTGAGGATTTACGATCTTTTTATCCAATTATTTTTCTCTAGAGAAATGTGTCCATGTAAAGGTAGCTCAGTCACATATGTAGGGAACAGGGGGGGGGGGGGGACATACAGACAGTATTTGTATGATTAAGATATTTGAGCTCTTTTCTCCCAAAGTAATGATCTTAAAGATCGGCTCGTACAAGAACATTTAATCCATGAGATGAAAAGAAAATGCAGCGCTGTGAGAGACAGACGGCCTCTGATGCGAGCTAAAGGAACGATAGCAAAGACGATAACAGTACGTGGTGTGCTTTTACCGCCTTCTGTAATTAATCCTCTACAAGAGCCAAAAGTCAGAGATGTCAGAGAACATTCAGGAGTCCATATTTCTGTTTTACTCATTATACTTTTAAAAAGAGTGCAGCTTATTAAACTTATTTAAAGTACATAGCTAGAAGAGCATGAAGCTAGGGGTGCAAATTATTATTATTTATTACAAATAATAAATAATTATGAGATTAATCAATTTGTTTCAATGAATCTATAAAATATCAGCTGTTGCTCCTATATACACATTGATTTTATATTTTATTTTGAAAATCTGTAAACATTTTAATTTGCTTATTTTTGATAATGTCCCAATTTCAAAAATATTTGATATAATTTGTTTTATATCCGTCAATGTACATTAATATAATTTTAATATAAAATTACAATTATTTAAAACAAATGGAAATCAGCATTGACAACAATATACTGAATGTATAATCTTTTGGCATTAGAATATAAATTTAGCAGCGATGAGCTTTTATTTCTCTGCTGGATCAAGTTTTAAATGTAAAAGAAAGTATTAAAGAAAACACAACAAACTATTTAAATCAGAAAATATGCAGAAAAGGGAAAGAGACATTTCTTTTGATGTTATGTCACAAAAAGCAACAAGTGTCTCTGAAAACTCTCTAAAAACCTCTGACTGTTGCTCTCATTGTAGTTCAGCAGCCAACCCATCGTACTACCAAACCTTTATTGGTCACTGTTAAAAGAAAGCGGGGTTCAATACCCGATAAGACATAAATGACACGACCGGCGAGTGTCGAGAAAACTAAATAGAAAAAGAGACCGCTTCAAGTATGCCAAGTGGAATTCAATAGCCCTGAAGGTTTTTCTTTTATATCGTTTTAAATCCCAGAACTCCCTCTCTGCTGTGTGTGTGTGTGTGTGTGTGTGTGTGTGTGTGTGTGTGTGTGTGTGTGTGTGTGTGTGTGTGTGTGTGCAACATAAGACCGTTCATGCTGATGGTTCATGAGTTGGAGGAATGTGTTGTTTCAGCGTGACGGCCTATGAAGCAGAGGAACAGAGAGCGAGAGGATGGACACACTGGCTTCTGCATCCCAAACTGTGACGCTAACGTTCTCCGTCATCTTCCCCCAAACTGCTGGAGTGTAGAAACATTTGGGACTAATTTGAGGTAATGTTGTCGCACGCGGGGGGAAAAAAACATTTCAGTATTTAATTATTTATTTTTGAGTCAATATTGAACTTTCTAAACATTACATACTTCAAATCAAAAGGTCTTCTGTGAGCTGAAGTTCGATTATTAAATAGAAATTTTAAAATGTCAGCCGGGACGTTGACAGTTGGAAGAATATTAAATCTACTGCAGAGAGTTGATACACAAGCGTCCAATTAGGAAGACACACGTCAGCCCACAGAAATCCACATTTAGATGGATCTAGATTGTTTTGGTGCGAGTTGCCGAGTGTTGGAGATTTAGGAATCTGTATTCTCTCCAATATCATGGAACTAGATGACACTCAGCTCGTGGTGCTCAGAACATCTCGTTGTGAGCAGTTTCACGTAGGATCTATTTTCTTTCTACTGAACTACACCCGCCTACGAGGGCCACACCTTCCTTCTGCACGGTTGGCGGGTGTAGTTCGGTAGAAAGAAAATAGATCCTACAGGAAACTGCGGACCATAAGGGGTGTGGATTATCTCGAGTAACCCGGTTTGCTGTTGAGTTTGAGTTTGAGGCGCTTTGAGCCCCACGTAGTCCCATTACATTGGAGAGAAGGCAGACGTGATGTGCTCTTGTCCTTTTAACACGTTAACACAACCGAACACAGTGTCTGTGGGACTCTGCACCGTCTGTCGTGGTGCGTACAGTTAACTATGTGTTGTACGAATGATAGAGCGGCGAGCAGTCACCCGCGAGGTTGTGTGACAACATTGGATTTAAAAACATCCAGTAGAAGTGCTGGAAGAGGATACCAAAATAAGATTCATTAAAGCTTTCTAACTTTTAAAAATATGGTTTTGAATTCGTATCATCTCATTTTCTATGGAAGACCAATAGACCTGCTTTCCAAGTGTGTGGGCAACACTAGGGATTTAAAATATAAGCCATTACTAGTGTAGCTCAGAAGCTTTTGGAGAACAGTTTAGTTTGGGTTGCAGAAGCAGATCTTTGTTCTGTGCAGCGGCTCCCTTATTAAGACTTGAAGTTGTGTTAGGACTTCTTTGGACAATGTGAAGACGAGTCCGTGTTGAGAACCTCGATCATCGTTCTGGTGGACGGGAAGGTCTCTGCTACGGACGGAAGACTCTGGTACCAACTGGGTAAACTGTTGAAGGGGGGGGGAAGTATTTCAAAATAAAAGTCTCCGAACAAGAAGAGGAATAACTAAGAAAGAAGAAGTTTCGTCTTCTCACCTCTTTAGGTTCATCCAGTTCTTTGCTGTTTTACTGAAGCTGTCTGGACTGGGTGTGGTCATGGCCTCAAAATCCACCAGCTGAAACATTATTAAACAAACAGTCAGAGGACACAGACTGAGGATGCATGTCCATATCAGCACACCTACACACCTCCTCAGAATGAATTCATTGTTATCGGTTCAAATCTTAAAATAAACAATAGAAACAGATGATCAGTTCCTTAACAGCCAGTTCTAAAATCCATATTCATACATCCCTTTAGAGCAGGGGGGTCAAACTCATGTTAGTTCAGGGGCCACATGCAGCACAATGTGATCTCAGGTGGGCCGGACCAGTAACACCACAGCATGATAACCTGTAAATAACCACAACTCCACATGTTCCCTTCGTCTTAGTGCAAGAAACATTCTGAAAATGTTCAAATGTAAAGAACTATCTTTTTACAACCTGAAAGTTCTTAAGAAAAAAAGTTGCAACTTCAACAATATTATCAGTTTATAATTTACACATGTGTGTTACAACGTACAGATCAGTGTGTCTACAAAGACACAACACATTTAGTCACAGGTATCTGGAACAGGATTTTACTTTATGATCAAAACAACTCATTTTTACATCCCGCGGGACGGTATGGACCCTTTGGTGGCCCGGTTTTGGTCCCCGGGCCGCATGTTTGACACCCCTGCTTTAGAGAAATCCGTAGTTTGACGCTAACCACTGAAATATAAATCTGCTTTAAAAGTAATCTGTGCACACTGAGGCTTGACTAAAAACAAGCAGGACTCGACTCTGTAGTGCAGAGCTGGAGGAAAACAGCCGTTCTAGAACGATGACGTTTTACCCAACTATGGTAACATGTTGAGAAACCACATTTCTGTTGCTGCAAGCTCCCACTCTTTATGTTCTATATACGACACGTGTGTACAGGACACATGGCACACATTGCCGTACATTTAACTACCTTGTTTGGTAGCAAACTTAATTGTGGAAAGGCCGAACAGCATCAACACCAGGGTCACAGTGATTAAGGAAGGTCAGGATCCACAGGACGTCATGCTTTCTACTTTTTTAGTTTTTCTTGTGAAGAGAAATCTACTTCCTCTAAAAATCATTAAAATATAAGAATTCTCTTTTGAATAACCCTAACCCTCGAGACGCTTATAACATGAGCAGCATGTTTCCATGTTTTATTCATCCCTTACGATATAAACTCCAGCTCTCCGACACCTGATCTTCTTGTTTAAGGAACAAAGCGTCTGTTATCAGCTGCAACATAGGTGAGAATTTCAGCCACGCTTCTTTCCCAGACGTCTGGAATAAATGTGTTAGAAACAATCCTTGGAGGAGCTTTGTATCTCTCAATAGAGGAGCATCGGAGGCGGTTATGTAACGTACACCTTTCGTTTGTAGACAAGAACGAAAAGAAGGAGTCACCGATACTAAACAAGTCTTTTCTGTCCTGTCGTTCTTCCTCAGACTAACGAACGCCCTTTCCAGGTATTCAACCACGGCTGGCTGCATGAAGCTTTCTGTGCTTCAGACATTTTACGTAGATGTTGCATAAAGTCTTTATTCAGATAAAGAGATGTGTGTATGAGCAACATTTAAGCATTCTGCTGGAAAAAGTGTGTTATAGACCGATGAGAAGAATCTCATTCTCAGTGTTTTGCAGTTTATGCAGCAGATGAAACATTACTAGGACGGACCGAGGAAGCGCCGAGGTGCACGTCTGACTAAGTTGTTTACGTTTACCTTTCCTTTCGGGATCCTGCCGATGACCTCCTTCCCGCTGGCCATCAGAGCCCCCATCACGACCGAGTAGGCCACCACACTGAGGAGAAGCAGACCAGGAAAGCATCACACACTGGACGGCTCTTTAGCACGCTAAGATCAAGCTCAAGCATTTAGAGCACTAAGACGTGCAGCCTGAAAGATGCAAGAAACACGTTTAGTGTGTAAATGGTTGTATTTATGACAACGGGGATCTCACATGCAACGTATTTTAAAATGACAGTTTCTAACCCAGGGGTGTCAAACATGCGGCCCGGGTTTGTCCCCCGGGCCAGAGTCCAGGGTCCAATCCGGCCCGCGGGACGACTTTGCAAAGTGCAAAAATGAGTTGTTTTGATCATAAAGTAAAATCCTGTTCCAGACACCTGCGACTAAATGTGTTGTGTCTTTGTAGACACACTGATCTGTACGTTGTAACACACATGTGTAAATTATAAACTGATAATATTGTTGAAATTTCAGGTTGGTCATTAGATTTGAACATTTTCAGAATGTTTCTTGCACTAAGACGAAGGGAACATGTGGAGTTGTGGTTATTTACAGGTTATCATGATGTGATGTTACTGGTCCGGCCCACCTGAGATCACATTGTGCTGCATGTGGCCCCTGAACTAACATGAGTTTGACCCCCCTGGTCTAACCTGTCGTATTTAAAGACACGCCTGCAGGCCGTTTCCATGTAGAACTTACCTGGATCCTCTGGAGAGGGGCATGAGGTTGCAGAAGTAATAAACCAATGAGAGGATCAGGTTACACACGGCATCTGCATCCTGAAAGAACAAAGGTTATCGCAGAGTCAACTGTAAAGTCACAACCTGCAGTTTTCCCAGAGCAAGAGTTTGTTCATTTTTTGAACTGTCTTCATTTTCAGTTTATTGCCTCAGGGGAGTCAAAACACAAAGGAGGGGATTCATATTACAAATACCACAACAGGGACAATGTGGGGTGTGCGAGCAGCTGTCAGTATAAATCAAGTCACGCAAAGCTGAACGATAAGAGAACTTTGTATCAAGTCAAAATGTGTCTTCAGTGGTTCAGTAATAGAAGTCAGTCGGTGTGAAAGTCTTCTACAGCAGCTGGAGAAAGCATTCTGCCACAACCCTGTAACGTGGCACTATAATCTAAAGACCAGTTAAACTAATAAAAACATAATTAGCTTGTGATAGATAGAATTGCAACACGAGCTGCCGCTCACAATTATTCTCCCTGTTCATCCATTTATTGTACGTAAAGTGTCCAATCTCTTAATGTCTAGTTTATAAGTGTCAAGCATCTTTATTGCCATCGTTTTAAACAGCGACGCACCTCCCTGAGCCTCGTAGAGCAGAATATAGTAAGAAATAAAGACATTAAATAGAGACATTTATGTATGGAAAGGAAAACATATTGCAGCTAACAGTTACCCCGAGTTCAGTGGACAGCATTAAAGCCTTCCCTTTGGCGGTGAGGTCTTTGTAGATGGACTCTATCTCTGACTGGTACTGCTGCGTCCGGTCTTCTGTCGTCTGAGTCTCTACTGAGAACAACATGTTGCCCACCCTGAAACACAGAACACCATTCACACGTGGGAATTAGTAATACAGTTAATATCCTTCTGTCATCATAGTTCAAACTAAGTGGAAACAACTGGTCACTGCCTGCTGAGATAATGACTTTTAAAATACCTGCCAACATATTTCAATGTCATCAACTCTCCTTTCATTTACATTCATTCAAAGAATGGCGTATTACAGCTATTGTTGGTAAAAAAACAAAAAAGGTTTTTAAAAATGTGGAAGAGAGGGGTTTCCAAGAAAACTCTGAATTTTAAAGATTTAACGAGTAAATCAAATAGAAAAACGTGAATATTCTCTCAGATTATAAAGTTATACCTTATATCACTAATGTGTGAGAGGAGCACTTATAAGATATATATATATATATTTTTTTTTAAAGGAACCACATTGCTTCACTTTGCAAGGTTGGATCACCACAGACGTCGGTACAGGAAGTGCTCCTCTCACACATTAGTGAGAAGGTGCGACCAAATCAGTATGTTGTTTTCTTCTAATAATAACAGCAACATTAATATTAATAATAACAATAATATTAATAATAACAATAATATTAATAATAACAATAACAATATTAATAATAACAATATTAGTATCAATAATAATAACAACAATAATATCAATAACAATAATATTGATAATACTAATAACAATAACAATATTAATAACAATAATATTAATAATAACAATAACAATAATAATATTAATAATAACAATAACAATAACAATATTAATAATAATAATAATAATAATAATAATAATAAGGTGATTCTGGGCTAAAATCACAAGTATTTCCTTATTGCTAAATCTGATTGCAAAGTATAATTTGATTAGTTCGACAACTGCAGGCAGTTTTTCTCACATATTTATGAGTTTTGTTTCTTTGTGTTTTACAAACATTTGTTGTTATGTTTTAACTTCAATCAATAAATGAAATGCTCCGACAAAAAAAGGAAATCAATGATTTAATCTGAAGTGTTTCTGAGCATATTACCTCCACCTGCTCTACAATTTCATTTTATTTCACCTACAATAGCACTTATACAAAACCAAAGTGTTATTTTATTCTCTTATACAAAATATCAGCTATTGATTTAACATATAAATAATAATCTAGAATAGAATCTAGAATGTACTTCAGACAGAAGGGCAGAGCGGGATGTCCTCGTACCTGTCTCCAGTGATGGTGATAGTAAAACCGTCGTACTCTTTCCCAGGATCCTTCATGCTCGGCACCTTGGAGTTGACCGTGAAGCCATCTCTAGTTTTACTATTGAACTGCTTCAGGAAATAAACACACATACAAACAACCATCCTGGGATCGCTGAACTGGCCACGAGACATAAAACAATAACGAGATGTTGCGACAGTAAAACGCTTGTCGTGATAAACCAACTAAATGTTGAGTCGAGAGCGAGATGTTTAAACCTTTTTATACGTCGCTAATTCATTTCGACATCTGTCCCGCTCCACTAATGTTCCCGCTTTTCGTCCTTACCTTCATTATAGGAAGCAGATCTTCTACTTTATTCACATTCTCAAGAGCCTGACGGACGTCTAAGAGTCCTCTGGGGTTGTACGCCCTGACACACAAAACAGGACAAAGTGTGTTAAAGTGTGTAAAACTGATGAAGAATAAATATTCATTTATACGTTGTGCATAAGACACGACCTCAACACCCTCGTGCAGCATTAACAAAGCCGGGCGGATTCTGCTTTGTAGGCAGCACACAGCAGGAAATAATATTAATTTAGTGGAACACGCTGATGCTGGCTGCAGTTACTTTGATTCAGTTTATCAATGAATGCAAAGAAAAGAAATAACAGAACACATTGATGCAACCGAGAAAGAATATTACGAGATAAAGACAGAAACTGGATGAAGTGTTGGAGTGTTTTACCCGTGATACACCAGTATTCTGTCTTTGATGAAGTCGAGGATGTTGTCAAAGTACGCCAGGTATCTGATGTTGATAATCTGTCCCCTGAGGCAAAGAAAGGGAAAAAGGATTTCAACAAACTTTCGGTAAAGCTCGTCAAAGTCAAGGCGACCTGAGTTAAAAACTGAAGAAACTGGGTCGTATTACAAAGAGTTAAGAGAAAGAAAACCCCCAAAGCAAGGCCGCGTGGAAATTCAAGTCGGATGACGGCGTCTGACTCCTTCAGGGACGAAGCTGTTACCTGATGAGATTGATGTGATTGTTGAAGCCTCGACTGAGACTCCTGGCGGGCATCTGGTCCAGCCACAGAACCGGCTGGTCCGGATCTGCGATCCTACAGGAAACAGGAAGAGCCCGGTTACTCTCTCAACACTGAAATCCAAACAGCTGAGGACAAAAAAACTCTTTGCTGGAACGTTCATGACGGAGGAAAAGTTATTTTTGTGAATGGATCAGAGTCTATAGAGTTCCTTACAGCGCACATCATCAGGAGCAAAATAGTCGTTTTTAAGGCACAAGGAATTTCCTTGGTGTTTGTTGCATACAATTAATATATTTAGATTAAATACAAATACAGGCAAAATACTGCAAAAGTCAAAAAAATAAAAATAGAATAAAAGAATGACAATATAAATGTGAAAAATATGCTTTAAAAAATACAACAAATATGAACAATATAAATGTTTTAAAATGAGACTTGTACAGTTTGTTTATTACTGTTTATTTGTCTTTTTCCAAAGAATATCCAGTAATAAACATAAACATAAATATAAATATATATATATATATATATAATATATATATATAAATATATATAATATATATATATATAAAATATAATATAATATAAAATATTTATTTAATTAATATATATATAATATTATATTATATTATATTATATTATATTATATTATATTATATATATATATATATATATATATAAATTACTTGTGTTTACCCTGTATGGTTTGCTTATTATATTACAATAAACAAACCAAATACGGACATAAAACAAAGTAAATGTTATTTCTGGTACTCTTTAAAAGTTCTCACCTCCTCCATTTGACAGCTATGTCGAACATGTCTCTCCACTGCATTTGCCTGGTCTTGCCGTTGACTCGTACTTTGGAGTTGCTCCATGTTCGATGCATGGCCTGCATCACCTCCAGAGTTGCTAAACCCATGGCTGAAAAAAGCACAAACTCTTATTTTTCACTGCTGTTGTTAAATACTTCACATATCTGTATGAAGTGTATTCATCAGTGGTACCTCTGTGTATTCTCCTGTTAGGTAGGAAACCAGGAGTGTCGTATTGCATTAGCGCCCCCAGGTGGTCGGCTGTGCAGATAAGCTTCTGAACTTCACTGCTGTAGCTGTCAAAGTTCTGCGGCAGCACGTCCCTGCAAACCACAAACACAGGGAAACATAAAGGACGAACTTCATCAAAGCTCTCATGCTTTTCTTTTCTGGACTGTGGCTTCCTGTCGACCTTCTCAAACGTCTTTGTAAAGCAGAAGGAAAAAGTTTCAGTCTGCTGACATTGGCATAAAGCAATCTGCCTGAAGGACAGTGGAGCTTTCATACCTTGTAGAAAAGATGGCAGGTGTTAACTTTCAACCACAAGCTCACTCAGCGCTGGGCTCGCGAAAATGGCTACAAACTGCAGCGCAGGAAATTAGGGAGGTGATGGATCCTGATTTCTGAGATGATGACACACCTGAGGTGAAGTGTAAGACGCCCGATATTAACTTAAGATGAAACCAAGAAAATGTATGAATGTTATCCGTTAGTAGTTTTGGTTTAAACTCATTTGATATTAAATCTTCAACAATATCTGATGTTTTGGTCTCAGAAGGATATTTACAGGACTGTAATCATTGAAGCTTACTGTCGTGAATCAGCTGTAACGAACCCGTCGAACCTACTTGATGTGTGGCTGCAGGCCGGGCTGCTCTTCATAGTCTTCTATTAGGAAAGGAAGATTCTTGGCCCAGTGGTTCTTAAAGTTTCCTGGTAAGTCCTGGTCCACGTTGTACTCTGCTACTGGGATGTCAAGGTGGGAGTGCAGGTAGCGGGAGTACTCTGGTAGAAAAACAGGGAAAGACCTTTAATTAAATACCGAAATATATAAAATAAATATATAAAATAAGTGGTGCAATTCATTTAAAGTCACTTTTGACAAATATGCACAAATAATAATGCATAAAATACAATTTATTAATAAAATAAGTGTATATCTGTTAATTATTGCTCTTAAAACAAGTCGTGCATGATGTTGTTATGCAGAACAAACATTTATATCAAAAGAAATAAAAATGTATCCACACCTGCCAGCCAATCAAAATCTGACACTCAGGAGGTTTACACAGGATTCAATACTGAACATACACAAAGTATCTCAGTTGTGTGAGTAAAACATGTGCAATAAGATATTTGAATGTGTCCATTGCGGTTTCTTCTTCTACGTGTTAATGTGCGTGCGTGCGTGCGTGCGTGCGGGGAAACCGACCTCTGAGGTATTTCACTTTGAGGTATTCAGAGCTGGCCTTCTGTCCCAGCAGCGGGTCGTTCAACATGACTTTAGTCTGAGCTTTGATGCCCTCGTAGAACTGACCCATCGCCACGTGACTTAAGCCCTTCATGTACTGACACACCTCGTTGTAGGGCTCCAGCTGAAGACACCTCTGGAGGAGAGGAAGTCAAAAAGGAACCAAAAAACAGAAGAAAGGTGAGAAGGGTTGGAGTGAAAGTCTCCTCATCGCCAAAACAAACGTTTGAGAGTAAAACAGGTAAAAACATTTTATAAAGCAGTTTTGCATAAAGAAATGTTGTGTGTCTGCGACGCTGTTCGACGGACACAGGACGTCCTGCAGGGGAACTAATCACTAACGCTTGCTCAGCTTCTCTGATGACTTAAGATCCAGACGTCCGATAAATAAAAACCTTCAGCTTCTCTCACACATGTTTGAAATAACACAGCCGTGGATTCCCCCACCTTGAAGTTGCCGATGGCCTCCTGCAGCGAGCCGTGGTGGTACAGCATCATGCCTCGGAGCTGGAGAGACTGGATGTGGTTCTGGTTCAACATGAGGGCTTTCTGGAAGCTCTCCATCGCCGACTCAAAATCCCCCAGCTCTCTGGAAAGAGGAAGAAGAGATACCGAGAAAGCAACAGTGCACATGCTGTTAGCAAAGCAGAGGGGAACGGTAGGTACTCTCAATTCCTTAAATACAAAAAGGACATATTGTGTTCATCTGTGCTTTATGTCACGTAACCAGGAAGTGTACCTGTAGGCCTGTCCGAGGCTCTTATAGGCGTCTATGAAGTCAGACTTTAACTTCAGCGCCTCTTTGAATGTCTCAATGGCTTCCTGGAGAGAAAAGACAGCAACCTTTCAGGGTTGACAGGAAGTTGCAAAAGGGAACATGTGGATAGAGCTCAGACTCAGACTCAGCAGAGCGTTCAGATACCAGATACAGACCTCACACTGTACTTCACAAATGTCATCACAGCGTGACTCACGCGGGGCACACTGCAAAGTATTTCCATGTAGACGTACAAAACAATGTTGTGTAAATACTAATTAAATGTCACTCTGTAATCGTTACCAGGCGTGGAGGAAGTATTAAGAGATTTCATTTCACGTAAAACAAACGGTTATTTAAATGAAAACATCCAAATCTGAAACGTAAGTAAAGCTGTTAAATAAGTGTAGTGGAGTAAAGAAAGTACAATATGTGAGATGTAGTGGAGTAGAAGTAGCATAACATGATACTCAAGTAAAGTACAAATACCACACGATGGCATTTAAACACGCCTCTTAGAATGTAAATGTCCTTGTGTTAGTTGATCCTTGCTCTCATGACGTGAACAGGGAATTGTGCACCTACTGGGTCAGCAGACAAAGGGCGCGCGCACACACACACACACACACGCACACACACACACACACACTATTTAGATATCAGTCACAGGTCGCACAGATAAAAAGCAGATTGTGCAAAGTTGATTCTGTTAAGGACGACATGCCGCAGTCGTATCTGAGCATCAAATGTACGACTGCCTCTTTATTCCAGTATGTTCAGAGTGTTGTTGTTGTTTGCAGTCAACTGTCAGCTGCCTGTGGGTGCTGCACAGGGTTTCCCCCCAGGAAATCGGTTAGCCGAGGGTAGTCGAGGCGATGAAAAAGCCCAGACAGACATGCGACCGGATAAAACACAGCAACTGAAGGAGCTTTGCAGACGAGCCTTGCAGCAAAAACCCCACAGATTAACTGAACTCCACTTAATCAGACATCAGTTATCAAAGCATGAGAAACACTATAAATGTGCTGTAAACTAAGTCTAGACCGACGACACAATTAAGAGCTAGCGATATTTTATCTAGAGGATTTATCTTGAGGCAGGATTGGAGACTTTCCTTATGGTGCAGACAGCGTTGGCTTTATTTGAGCTGCTGCAGGGTATAAGAAAGAGATTTCTATCAAAGGACTAACTGTCCAGACTGAGATGAGCAGTCTACTATGTATCTGCCCTGCACAGCACTCAGGGAACCCTCGTGTCATCAGTTTACAGCAGCACGCATTTCAAGTACGGCCTCTTAATGTGTGAAATAACCCCCTGAAGGGTCTTTGAGGTTTCTTATGACATTAGACGACCTCCACAACAAGCAGACGCTCTTGATATTGTAGATCACGCCTCTCGATTTAATCTCAACTGTTGTAAACATATTAGCAATAAGAAAGTGAGGAAACAAATGGGAATGCAAAGCACAGAGGAAGTGCTGACTATGCACTCGAGTACAAAAACAATTAAATGGGGAGTTTGTGCAACGAACGGTATTTAAAAATGATATTCAGCTCTTTTTCTTTATTCATAGAATCACAACATTCACAATCCCAGATTTCTGCTGTAAAATAAAACCCCCCACGTACCTTGAGCATGCCTCTGTGGAAGAAGGTGAGGCCTTTATACAGCATGGCGATAGGCTGATTCTTCTTCAGCTCTAAAGACTGCTGGAAGTCTTCCATAGCTGCCACATAGTCCTGGTGGGAAAGCAAAGCACAGACTCAGCACATGGAGGTATGCGTGAAGGTATGCGTCTGCGTACTGAACATTTGATCGTCAAACCTCTGAAATGAAGAGAAGTGTTCCTCTGTGTCTGTAGAGTCGGGCCGAGGGCTGCAGCTGGATGGCTTTGGTCAGATCACCCAGAGCCTCACTGATACGACCCAGAGGAGACAGGATCTAAACAAATGGAAATAAATAAATCAATTAAAAACAAAAACACAAACACCCTGCGTGCAGAAATCCTGTTTTTATTAGTTTATTTAACAGCAGTCCCTGTGCAGGCACATCCACCATTATGGTATAATATTATATTTTAATGCAATCACACGAGTCGTTTTACTATTTAATTGTCAAGCTCAGTTAAATCAGAGCGTAGTCTGCACCACCTCAAGCGAGCGCAGAACTTTTCTCAATTGTTAAAATGTAAAAGTCCACACAGCTTTTCTGATGCGATGTGTCAACATCTGTGTAAAACTACATGTATGGAAACACGGTTACTGATGTGCAGCTGAAGAGGACAGACAGATGAGATCCACCGCTTCTGGTCCTCTGAGACGACTGAAGAATATTCTTCTGCAGGAAAAAAGGTGTAGGATCTCGAAGAATAGGATTTAAGGACGGCTCAAACTAATCTAAATCCTTTGGGTTGTACAATGTTTAATACGTTTAATAAAATGTAGCTGCAGTGCATTAAGTGGCACACAGTCAGGATGAAGACGGTGTTGTGTAAGCACTTTTGTGCGACTTGATGTCACATTGATTTCACCAGAGATGTATTCAAGAGGCTCACAAAGAGGAAACAGCCCATTAAAGCCTCAGAGTGAAACCTGGGGGAGAAGATGTTTTCTTTTAAACTGGCAGAATGATTCTTCAGACTGATGATGAAGCATAAACTCACAGCATACGTTTCTTCACAATCCCGTACGCGTGTGCTCCTGTGCACAGGATTACATCCTTGTAAGGTTTCCCCAATTAGCCACATTTTAATGCAACATCTCACACACCAGCTCGGGCTATGACTGCCTCCTTCTTTGCCACACTACAGCTTCTGACTGCATCAGAAATAGACATCACATGTCACAGAGAAGCAAGTCATGCTGACGGACATGTAAACATGAAAGCTTCAGAGGCCAAACCAGGATAAAGAAAGTGACTCTCTGTTCACGCCTCTCTGCACGGGGTCTCACCTCTGCTCTCTGTTCGTAGACCTCCGGCCAGTTAGGCTCCAGGGTGATGACTCTGTTGAGCTCGTACAACGCCAAGTCAGCATTCTTTATGTCCTGGCGTGGAGAGGCGGTTACATTTCACTGACATGAACCTTCATATATAGTGAACAAAAGTAGGAGCAAACGAGTAAAAAGACAAAGACTGCCGTGCAGCCGTTTCTCTGGAGGGCACACTCTCGTAAGCGCAGAGTCATGGCAGGTTGCATTTGTATTCATTAGATGACACACTGAGACATTCTGCGCTTACCTGAAACTGCTGCTGTCACTAAACTGCAGGAGGAATGAATACAGACAACTTCTTATGCTGCCACATTGTTTTTAGGCTCAGTAAGCTGATAAACTAAGGTTTCAAACAGCAGAATCACCTTTCAATGCAGAACAAGGAAGTCGATGAATATAGAAAACAGACAGCAACATGTAACTTGTAATGTAAAGTATGAGTCATCTGCTATGAACAACCTGAAGACCTTCACTGCAGCACAATATTAAATGCTGTTTCTAATCAATAATCAAGCTGCAACACATTATTTAGATTAGAAACCCTTCATAGCTTCATGAGGTTAATGATAACTTTAATTATTTTATTGATGACACTGTAAAAGGCTGCTCATAATGCTAACTAAGGAAGTAAACTTTATTTTTATTGCACATTTCTGAGCCAGTGTTACAAGTTGCTTCACATGTGCAGCGAAATAAAATCACTCACCTGTAGACTTTTCTTCCCGTAAGCGATCCCCCTCCCATAGATGGCGCTGACCAGCTCCGGGTCGCCCTTTAATATCAAAGACAAAACACGTGAGGAACATATTGTTGGCTTCCACGCAAAGAAAGGATGAAGCTATGCAGAGGGTGACAGAACACACCTGTAATAAGAGGGAGAAGTGTTTGATGGCTTCATCATAAAGACCGTTGCCTATCAGAACGTAGCCTATAGCTGCAAAGATGAAGAAGATGAAGATGAATAACAAAGTCATGGAAATCCACAAATATGGTTTGTATTTAGAACAACATGCAAACTTACCAAGTTCTTCGTTTGTGTTGTGGTTATCTACGGGGAACGGGATTTTCTTCTGCTCTATAAACAACTTGGCCTGATTCTGTGAGAGGTGGAGACACAAACAAGTGAGTGAGAGAAGAAAAGAGGCAGCACTCACACGCAAAGCTAATACAACTATTTAAACAGCTATCGAAGCTTCCTGTGTGAAGCCAGACAGATCGACCGCATGGAGCAGAAACACACACCGACACGCTCAGAGGGGGACCAGCTTTCACCTGTTTGTGACATTTAGAATCTAGTAGCGACGCTTTGCTATGTAAACAAAGTACATTTATAAAGCAGGAATTAAAACCTTTGTCAAGAACATTTTCATGAGTTAAAAACAAGTTATCCAGCATCTCTTAATGTTGCTGTGAGAAATCTACCCCCAGAGAAGAGAGAATAAAATCCTTAAAATGTCAAGGACGTTCACGAACACCAAGCTAAAGTCTTTTGCAGCAATACATATTCAGTGTATCGCATCGAAAGGCTTTCTTCCTTTCTCCTCGTGCTTAATCCCAAATGGAGAATGGCAGCATGACATACGCCATCACAAGATGCAAATTTGACAGCATGCAAATGTTGCTGTAGGCAGCATTTTGGGTTTACAAAACTGCAACAAGAAAGACAAATGTTGGCCACAATAATATCATCAGACAGCCTCACATGGAAAGTTGCAACATCATCAAAATGACAAACTCAGTTACGGGCATTTCGTCAGAAGATAGCAGTCCTGCTTTTCTTATCGCTACATTATAAAGCAGATATTCTCTTCAATGCCCAGATGTGCACATTACAGGGTTTTTGAATTGTGTCAGACTTTTGTGGGGAAGAAACGGCTCCAAGTCTTCACCATGATACCCTCCAGTGGGGCTCACCTTGCAGCAGTGCTGTACTCAGAGTGTGCTCAGTACATTTTGACATCACTGTTGGGTGTGGCTAAATATGCAACAGACTTCCAACTGTCAACCGGACGAGGGTATCGTCTCTTTACAGCTTGGTGATCAAACATTATGCTTATTAATCTCTTTGATGTACGTTTGTTGTTGTTGTTTTTCCTCAGAAATAAAGAGATTCTGTGTCTCACAATTTTTCATTCATCAGTATCAAACCAAGAATGTGAACTGAAACATGAGCATAGTGTACTGGTTCATCGGTACAGCTGAGGAAATAAATTATTAATGAACAATAGGGTTTCCCGGTTGTTGTCAAATGAAAGACTGCGGAGCTTGTCACACAGAGATCTAGAACAGTGCGTAGTGTTGTTGTGCTATCATGAGAAACACAAGCTGTTAATGCTCGACTAGAAACCACACTTTTCCCCCCAAAGCAAACAGATAAAGACTGAGTGTGAGTGTGTGTGTGTGTGTGTGTGTGTGTGTGTGCGCGTGAGAGATCTCACCAGGATCTTCTCTGCGTTAAGTGAGAAGACTGACTCGCAGGGGGGGTTGCTTCCCTCCTCACAGTCTGGGTCCTCCAACTGTAAAATGGAGGACTCTGAAAAGGCAAATATTCTGAGCATTTATTACGGGAAACATTTAGCACAATAGTTATTACCTGTAGGTATTTCAGACCATGCAAATGTATATGCAAATAAATGTTTCATCCTGCCAAACCATAACCTTTTAAATTACATTTCAACCGTCTTATGTTTCAAAGACAATAGCCACAGATGGCGAGCAGACCTGACCTCACTTATAGTTCAAGGTTAGCAATGTGGTTTGAATGACTGCACAAAGTTCTTCACCACTATTGAGTAACTCATTCATATGATGTTGGATTCTTTGAACACTTTTCACTGCACAGTTTTTGATCTTCCTTTAGAGAGAACCACACAGCAAGCACCAATACAATCTTGGGAGTTCAAAGTTACATTTTCAGCTTAGAAAGTAAATGACTTAAAAAAGGGCCAAGCATGTTTTAGTCAATTTCCTGCAAAAGCACATTCAAGTTTGTGGATATTTCATGACGCCATCACAGTGAACACCATGTCTCTTTTAGATTTTGTCAGAGTGATGTAATTAATGAGTTTAAAGCACAGACAGGGACTTATTTGTTAAGTCTCCATTGCATTACCACAAAAAGATAGCCTGACTGAACCTGCTGATTGCCTAGGAGATTGAAACGGTCAACATTTGTGTTGTGCTTGAGCTAAAACATGCAAGAACGCAGCTTTAGATCCTTCAAATAGTTTAGAAAACGCACAGAATATCTCTTCAGTTCAGCACACACATGCATTAAGCCAAACAGCAGTAAATTGAGCACAATGTCAAGTTGTACAACCAGTTCACCTGTCATTTATCTTAGTCCTCTGCCATCTCCATGACTGTACAATCCAAATGCTCTCACCATACATAAATCTTTCAACATTTTTAAATGGTCTGATCCATATCTGCACTACCTTTACAGTATAATTGCATTACATTTTGCAATACTTGCACCATGTCCACCTCACATGTATGTATATACTGTATGTACATTAAGGTAAACTATATAGCTGCATCAGTTGTATGCGGAATCCATCAGAAGCTAATTGCCATCACACAAATGTTTCAGTTATGCTCTGTTAAATTTTAAATTTAGCTGTCGAACAAAGAAACACCAAAATGATGCACTTTCTGAATGGAGTTTGGTGTTGACCTCTTGGGGTAATCTAAAATATGCAGTTTGTAAATGAGTTTTTCGTTGACTTTCCTTACTGGTATGTACACATGAACATACGCTCACTCCTGCGTTAATACGCTCTTTCTTTTATCTCTAGTTTCAAATCCTATTTAACCTCTACGGCAGTAAGAGCACGAGCTTATCTCCCATTATCTCTTCTCGGCTGTCACCGTTTGTTGTTATTAGCTCATCGGAACGTTAGCTTACAAACGGTTAGGCTAGTTCCACAGTGACAGTTGAATCGCGGAGGACGTGGCAAAGTAACAGCGAGAAAGAGAGACTTTTTTTACCGCAGTCAGCCGCGTACTCTTCCCACTCGGACAGCGAGCTGCATCCCTGCTTGTGGAGCTCATTGTTGAACAAAGTGAGAGTGGAGAAATACTCGGAGGAGAAAATTTCCCGGCTCAGGTACAGCAGTGAGAGCGCTACCACAACAGCCCGGCTGGCAGGGGCCATGTTGTGCTACATGTGTGACGCCAGCGAGAGCGGAAGCTGCGGCAGTTCGATCAGAAACGAACGGACACGCCCCCCTCACGCGCGAGGGAGGTGAAGAAGAAGACCGCAGCCGGGTAGAATGATTAGACTACATTTCCCAGCATCCTCTGCGGCTGTCAAACCGGTTCGGTGTCAGACGTGTCAAGCCGTCAAGACGGACAGAAAAAAAAAAACTTCTCCCGTTATGACTTTCAAATTAAAACCAAACTCCACAACTTTCAGTTATAAAAACTTTTAATTAGATACGTTGGCAAATAATCTAGAACGGTTCAATGCTCTATTTGATGTATACATATAGTATTATTGTATAATATTCAAACCTCCATCTTTGGTACCGTATGTCATTATGTAGGCCTACATTTCTACTATCTTATCCAATTATCGAGGTATTAATTACAGTTCATATTGAAGGAACTCATTTCCGTTTTGTTAGATTGTTTAGATAGAGTAAAGAATAATCAAATTAAAAAATATATTCTACTGGTTGTAAAAATGAAAAAATAAACAACAACAACAAATTAATAAATATATTCTCAAAAAGCTGACAAATCTGCAATTTTATTTTGAAGGCGGATCTGTATTGAATCCTCATACTTCCGCTTCGATTGGCTCACATGCTAGCTGTGTTTTGTAGTTAGTTAGCAGTTTACAGGTTGAAGAATGGGGAAAGATGAGTTTAGGTGTGTTGAATGTAACGAAAAAGCATCGGAGTTACACCGGGATTACAGTAACGAGATCTTGAAGATAACCATATGTGTGCGTTAACTATTAACTTCTTAGATTTGAGTCGTTTGGTTACTGTTTATGAAGAAGATGCTAGCTAACATGGGTAGCCTCTAAAATGTAACAGCTAACCTCTTATTACTTATCTCTGAAACTAAAGTATTTGTGCATCTATATAAGGCTATAACAACTTGGACAACGTCCTTTAACGATTTTTCTTCACAATTATTGTCATTCCAAAGCTGCAAAATGAAAATCACAGATTCATTAGTAATCTTTACTAGCACGAGTTGACGTTACCTGTTTGTGTGTGTCTGTGTGTGTGTGTGTGTGTGTGTGTGTGTGTCTGTGTGTGTGTCCAGGAGTCGTGCCAGAAGCCAGTGGACAAATACATTGAATATGACCCAGTTATCATCCTGATTGATGCCATTTTGTGCAAGACGCAGGCTTTCAGACACATTTTGTTCAACACAAGCTTGAATGTAAGTCTAACTCCCTTGCACATGTACACGTACATTAATAGATCTAGACTATGTCATACACACTTAGTAGATTTGTGCATGCTCTGTGTTCACAACAGACACTTTTACTTAGTGGAGTATTTTCACAGTGTGGTATTAGTACTTTTACTTCAGTAAAGGCTCTGAATACTTCGTCCTGCACTGGTGTTCAGGGATGATTCATGTGTGTGTTCATCTTCTCCAGATCCACTGGAAGCTGTGTGTGTTCTGCCTGCTGTGTGAGGCGTACCTCAGGTGGTCTCTGCTCCACGGCGCCGAGCAGAGCAGCGACCCTGCTGACATTATCAGGTACACCAAGGAATGGGAGTTCTACGGCTTGTTTGGACTGGCCGCCCTCGGTAAGATCATAAAAGCGGAGCTCCTTTACACATCTGTTACTGTTTGTGTCACTATGGTTGTGTGTGCTGGAGTGTCAACACGGAGCAGCAGAGACATCGAGCCACTGGGAACACATGGATGATGACAGTCAGTGGAGGAATGTTACTGATGAGGTTCTACATTAGTTACTCTGCAGATTCAGATTATTAATACAAAATATAAATCAACTAATACATTGTGATGTGTTATTACCGGCAGTATATCAAGTAATTAAAATGAGCTGCACCATTATATATTATTCTGGTGTACGCTCTTTACATATACACTACATGTCACTTTACCCTGTAACTTTGTCTGTATTTGTTCTTGTATAGTTCATATTTTTACTTCTATTCTTTTGTTTGTTTAGTCTTTAAATCACTTGTTTCTACCAACCAACATTCCAAGTCCAAGATATTTAATTTACTATTATATAAAACAGAGAAAAGCTGAAAAACATTACATTTGAGAAGCTGGAAGCACAGAACGGTTGACGTTTTAGCTTCATAAATGACTGAATCAATAAAAACAAAATGTATTTATTAATTTTCTGTCAGTCAGTCATTTAAAAAGTCCCCTTATTGTTTCTCTTGTTGGTATTACAGATTTAACATATTGATGCAGATCCTGCTGATAATACAGCTTCATCTACACCTTTTGTGCTAAAAAAAAGTATCATTAAGTATCATTAAATACACGTATCTGTGTCTGACATGTAGAGCTGTCAGCGTTCTGCGGCGGCGTGCTGTGGTTCCTTTGGGTGGCGGTGGGTCGTCTGCAGGGAGGGACCCCCGAGCTCAGCCTGCTCCTCCGAGCCCTGCTGCTGTCCTGCTACGGCAAAGTCCTCCTCATCCCCGCTGTCATCTGGGAGCACGACTACTCCCCGCTGTGTCTGGGCCTCATCAAACTGTTTGTGCTCACCTCTAACTCGCAGGCTATCAGAGGTGAGAGAACATCCCTCACTCTCCTCCGGCGTTATCAAGTTTGTTGATAGTCTTTTATAGAACAACTCTAATGAAGAACACGTGAACATATTTGGCAGATAAATCTTTTACACACTGTTAAATAAAAGTCTTAATACTGAACAAGAAAATACCATCATTGAAATTAGAAGTATTTTCTTAATCTGAAAAATGACTTTGTCCCAAGGTCGTATAGTCCTAATGTTTAATCCTTCAAACAACATTTGAAAGCTCCAGCAGGTGGCAACTAACTCCCTCTTTGTTTGAATCCACCTCGCTGCTGCTGCTCACTACAAAGACCCCCAGACATCTAAAATAAATACATTACATAAGCGAAAGGTTTTAGTCCACGATTCTTGTGTCTGTATAATTATTTCCTCGGCAGCAGCAGCAGCTCTGGAAACATAAATCTGCTCCTTGTATTTGGCAGCTCGCCTGTGAGCTGCAAACAATGAGATATTGTTGAGTGAGTTATGGTCTGCTGCTCTGATGACATGTTTCTGTACATCACATTCATCCGGAGCAGAGTGATGTCTGATAAATGTAGCCTTCATTTATCCAGGAGGTCACGACCCCCGGGAGACAGAATCCCACAGCCATTACATTGTGCAATCAATGCAAACTAACATGAAAACAAATGATGTATTCACCATTTTCTTCTTCGTCCCTCTCTTCCGCAGTGATCCTGAACAGCAGCAGACGTGTGTCGCTGCTGGCCGTGTGTTTCGGCCTGCTGTCAGAGACCTGCGTCGCTCAGGCGTGTAAAAAGCTTCCATGGAGCATCCAGGACATGTTGACATTTGAGGGAACATCATGAGACCGAGAGAAATGTGTGTTATCTCAGGGATAAGTGGGCTACCTGTGGCAGAGAGAGGACACAGAAGGAATGTTTTGCACCTTTCTATCGGAGCAGAAGAGACTTTAATATCTTTCTGTCCTCGTTGTAGAGCAATGATCCATCTTCACTGTGGAGGGATATTAAGCAGGTGGCAGTGTTCCTCCTGGTTCTAAAGTGCACATTGACCTCAAAGTGACCTTTTTCTTTGATTTGATGACTTCATTGGGAACAGACGTGCAGCGAGGAGCTGCAGCGAGGGAATGTCCCGGGATATAAATGTTTCTCAGGGCGACACGCTGCGATCGACACGAACACAGACCCCGAGGTTGTGATGCGACAATAACTGCTTCTCTGTTTGGACGAGACCCGGACAACACTCCTCACATTCATTTGCTCATTGGTCAAATGCTTCGCTTAACTCACACACACACACACACACACACACACACACACACACACACACACACACACACACAGAATTGACTTTCCCATTATTTATTGCAGTGCTGAAAGTATACGTGTCACTGTGACAGTCGGGACAGTCACAGCTGATGTTTGAGTTCAGTCAGCACTCTTTTGTGACAGAGAGTGAAAGATGCCCTTGTTTCCTTGTTTTGTCTGACCAACAGTCCAAAACCACCAAATATGTCATTTACAATTCTAAGAAACACATAAAAGCATTTTAGAAGTTGGAAACAGAAGAATATTCAGCATTTTGCTTGATATTTGACAAACTGTTAATCCTCCTCCTCGTCATCAGCTGTTTATTTGTTGCAGGTTTTACAGAAATAATTGAGATAAACATTGTTAAGACCAGTTTATGCCACTGATGTAAAGACATCAGGGTTATAGTTTGGGTTTTACTTTTTTCTTTTGGGTGTTTGCTGTCTTTATCAAAGAGATAAGAAAGTGCCAAGTTGTTTTATGGCGGTGTTAAGAGCAGTTATGTAAGCGGATTTCTCAAAAAATAATAAATGGGTGATAAAAGCCTTTTAAATTAAATTAAATACATTTTCAAATGACCTCAAGCTGCAATAAGTTCTCCCACTGCGCCTCCTGAATATTTCTTGTTAAAAATGGACTTTTTCTGTATTATTATTTACCTCTGTACTTGTAGAGCGAGTTTGTTACTGAATGTGATGAATGTTGCAGGATGAGCTCTGAACCGTCTGTTTGCATCAAGTGATGACGAGACTAAAGACAAATATTTAGTATTTCCACAGAGTAGACTCGTGATTTGATTTTGTGCATTTATGTAAGTGTGTGTGTGTGTGTGTGTGTGTGTGTGTGCGCCGCGTCTGCACATGGATACATGTTATTACAGGCCTGTGAATAGTTGAGACAGCACACGAGTGAGGAATGTTTTGTTAGGTGTCCTCACCCTGGGTGGATCTGCATCACGGTCTCTGCGGAGAACAACACCGTCTGGATTGTTTTAAACTTCATACAGAAATGTAACACACTTGTTGTGCAGGAGATAATCTGCTGTTCTCATGGAACTACACAGTAACAGTGTGGTCCAGTTTGGAGCTCAGTTGTGCAACGTGGAGCCTACATACAGGCCCAGGGAGCCCCGCCGTTACGGGAGACTCTTCTCTGAAGCGTATCGGCACAGCGACCGCCCTTTCAGATGTCTCGCCTACCTGTTTTTAATCCCATCTTTAATTGATGCAAACGTGTTGTGTGTGTATAACTTGTTGATGTAGTGTTTAATTGTCTTTGTGAACACACCTCTGAGGGAGTTTCTAAATGTGGCATCTGGAAAGTGTCTGTCAATTACTGTGGCATGCAGTGGTTTACTCTGACTAATCAGATTACTGCTTGTTGAACAGTCTGGACCAGAGGGAAGCGAGGAGCTGAAGCTGGAGACTGTAACTCCAACCTCAAGTCAATTTACCCTCCCGGTGCGTCGCCTGGAGTTTTCCTTTCTAATAAATTCAGACTGAAGGTTGATGTTCATTGTCATCCAATAATCCCTCATTATATTCCCAAATAAAAGAAATGTGGGCAACAGTGAAGCTCAATAAAAGCGCATTGTAAAGAGTCTTAACGAGTTTACGCTTTGAGCTCGCTCGTCAAATGCTGATAATGTTGAGAAGCTGTAACGCTCATGGCTGCCATCTTCACCACTTTAGCGTGCTACCATGCTAACGTTAGCTAAGGCACGGTAACTTCATTTATATACTGTAGCACATTTCATACATCGGGGCCTCCATTGTGCCCCTGAGCAAGGTACTTAACCCTGAGCTGCTCCAGGGAGGCTGCTCCAGGGAGGCTGTCCCTGGAGCTCACTGTAAATCGCTCTGGATAGACCGGCGGCCATTTGTCTCTTAGTCAAAGAGACGACAAGAAAGATCAACACAAATCAACCATTTGCAACTGTGTGTTATTCTGAAAGTGAAGCTGGTCCACACAGCCCGGCTCTGATGCGGCAATCTGTCCCACCCCTCCCCGCGGAGAGAGTGATGCGCACCTTGGATTTGCTCTCAATCAAGATTATGTTAATCTGCTCTAATCTCCCAACAGACGCTCAGACGGGCAGAGACCAGAGAGATGAGCTTCAACTGTCGGCTACAGAGGGCCTTTACCAAGAATATAGAAACACCCTTTCATGAAGCATTTACATGTTATTATTATTATTTAGTGTTTATTAAGCTTTAACGTCCATTTGGAGTTTTTGAACACACGTTTTATTTTTGCACTGAAATGCGTAAATATATTGTTGTTATTGCAGAACCAGAAATCAAACAACAGTAAAAAGATAAGTAGAATTATTCAAATTATTAATAAAGTATAGAAGTAAAAACATGTGTTATGCATGCGGAATGCCCTCATGTCCACGTTACATTATTATACATTATAAAACTGGATTATTAACATTTTATTTGACGTATTTTATATTTTTAGATTTAATTTGCTGCATAACAAAGCCTCATATTCTTTTATATATATTTATATATCAGCGTTTTGTATTCTTCATCTGAAAAGTAATCAGTAAAAGGTCAAACATTGACCTTTACACCGCTGGTTCACTACAACAGGCTCCACTGCCTTCACCAGCCGTCTGTTAGCAACATTTAAACGCTTACATTTACATTTGAAGAGCGACCATCACACACACATTTGTCAAAGCAGTGGCACCACACCATGCCTGACCCATTTCTTCAGTCTCACAGGGAGAATTTAAATAGAGTCTCCGAGTATGAAGATATAAACAGCGTTATCATCATCAGTAATTCATCTGAAGCTCGCAGCATGAGGAGGAGCTGCTGCTTCAAAGCCGTCACATCCTGCTGCAGTAATGATCAATTACAGCGGAACTGCTCCAGCACGGCACACACTCCAAAATGCAGATCGGTGCATTGAAATGCAGGTCAGAGGGAGATGCATTCAGGAGGAAGACACAAGAAGTAGGGCAGCAGAGAGAAGAGGAAGAAGAGGAAGAAGAAGGCTGCAGTTTGGGCTGAGAGCGAAGATGACGGTTGATATGTATGAAACGTGATGCAGACGTTTACTTTGCATGTTCAGGAAGGAACACTTACAAACCTAATGTATTCCCAGTGGTGGAAGAAGCACAGATGTTTCACTTAAAGTAAAAGTACCTCACACATTTAGCTAAATGTCCCATTTCAGATGAATATATATTATATTAGTGGATTATTGATGCATTCATCTGTTGGTCAGGTTGCAGCTGCTAATCTGAGTCTGCAGAGTAACTGCAGCTGTAATGTAGGAGTAGTAACAGTACCTCAAAACTGTAATTAAGTGCAATGTACAGAGTTATCCCAGCTGTAAATACATACAGGTATACACCTATATTTAGTTTTCCTTTCTCTCCTGACTTATGGCCAATTTAACCCCAAAATATTGACCCAACTAAAAACTTCTTTTGGTTCAGCTTCATGTAAAAGAATAAAAGAGTCCAAACCTGAGAAGTATGGAATCACTTTATTAAACTCGTATCAGTATAATAACTGTTTGTATATATATATATATATATTTATTGAGACTAAAGAAACAGTAGTCTGGTCATTCATGGAGTAATGATGGACGGTAACAACATGACACATTTACCACTCGAGTGATTTAATGAACGATACACAGCGTGAACATGAAGTCAGATCCAAACAGACTCAACAGCCGGTGATTAGAAAAAGGTGGATAATTACGAGAACATTCAGTTTGTGGAGGCCAATAATCGGATGTTATTCTTAAGACCTCGACGGCTCTCGTGTTTTTCTTGGCTGATCCACGTGAATTAAACACAAGTGAGCTGAACGGGAATACGTTTGTGCATTTTTTGGGGCTTTTAACAACACGTGTCATGAATAAATCTCCCCTCTGACTCATTTAGTGTCTCCATATTTCCCAGAATGCTTAGCACCAACCACTAATTCAGGGGTGTGAGAGGAACACTGAGGCGTGACAGTGATTACAGTAATGCCCCTCGCTTTAGTGCAAAACACATCTTTGTGGTTGCATTGCATTCTGGTCCGTTGAGGCCACTTGAAGTAGAAAACGTCCCGTCTCTTCTCCCGATTGATTTCTTCATGTGATTGTTCAAAGCTGGTGCAAAATGGCGTCTTTGAGAGACTCTCAGCAGAACTTTCACATCGACGTAGAAATGAACCCGTCGGTGAGAGAGTGGGGGAGGAACATTTACAATCGTGTTCAAAAGGTTTTAACATCCCTCCAAGGTAAAAAAACATTTGTCATCAGGAGCCGACAACAAAAACATTTTGCCACGTTTACCCTGAGATGACATCGCCACATTACACATCCAATAATCACACGAGGAGGAGGGGGGGGGGGGGGGCTGTGGAAGCAGGAAACACAATTTGCTGGTGTTCAATTTAAAGCACGTTTCTCTCTTGTGCTGGATCTAGTTACAGAAGGAGCAGCGTGTCTGCGTAATGAAGACGTGTAAAAGAAGGTGTAAACCCCCCCCCCCCTAGTTGAACTAGTGGTTAGTGCACCCTGCTGTTGATGTTCAAGTGACATGCCTGACTGATCAATTAAAGCTGCTTCATGTAGGAGATTAAATTAGATTGTGTCGCGGTGTTGACGTGTGCAAACGTCTGGAACACATGAAGCAAGACAGGAAGAGAAGTGCACGAGCAACTCAGAGGGAGGAAGCGTCAGGAAACACACGCCTCCTCGCTGCTACAGCTGCTTCCTCGCCAATGAAATGAGAAAGGAGCCATTGACAGCAGGGACCTGGAATTATCTTCGCACACCTTTTTAAATCAGCTCCTTCTGGGATTCTCTAGATTTGAACATTGGGTTACCCAGACGCTGACTTCTACACGCAGCAGCTTTAAGAGCGCAGCGCAGGTCAAACGAGTCCAACAGAAACCACGAGTCTGAACCCCGATGGTTCACAAAGGCACTAACTGTGTAAAAACCTCTGGGGGTCAAGTGCGTACACAGATGTTTTACACTGCATCAGTCATGTTGCGTGAGGAGCTTCAGATCAGGTTAAATGGGTATTTCATTTATTGCATTATGACAACAGCACAAGATTTAAAGTGAGGAAGAAAAACGGAAGTGATGAAGATTATTATTGTTTGGGGGGTAATATGCTGATTTGCTTTGTGTCTAGTCCTGCACAGCAAAACCATGTTTTTAATCTTAGTTTTTTGTACAGATTAAACAAATGAAATATAGTGTTAATTAGCTAAGTAGGTTCATATTTAAAAAGATATAAGAGACGCTTTGATCTCTCGGTAAGAAAGCAAATTAACGCATTTTGTAAAATGTTTTCCTTTAATGCTACGTCTGTGTGATAACTACTGACTGCAGGTCACTATGACATGATGGTTTGTAGTGACTGATATAATTGTGACACACACACACACACACACACACACACTTCAGCACCTTATACCAAATACATTTCATTTTGAGTGCTGTACTTTCTTTGGTTTGTGTTCCAAGAGCCAACAAACAGGTGACATCACACGAGCTACACAGACACAATAACACTGACACTGTCCACACTCTCTCAAAAGGTGTGTGTGTGTGTGTCGACAGTCGTCTCACAGTTTGAGTGACAGAGCGGCTGCTGTGTCGCCCGCTACAGGTTCAGCTCAAACCTTTGCTGTAGAGTTTTACAGGGAAGACCATTGATGTGTGTAGCAGAAACATTTGCACATCCAAACGTCTGTTGCAAGATAGACGGTGCAGGACTTCAGAGTAGAAAGAAAGGCTGCATTTGTGGAGAGTTTCAATCAAAACCAGCAGATGCACCAGGATCTCTTGGATTAAATACATTTGCGGTTACAATCTTGTTAGTGCGCAGGACTGCGATGGAAGCTCCCCATCTTCGGTTGTCAGATGAGGCTCCTGGAAGGCTTGTTGAAACGCTGTGATATGACCTCACATCCCTCCGACGTGTCATGAATAAGGTTCAGCCTGGTGTTGCTGGATGTGTTGTTAACGTAACATCGGTTTAGTATTATAAAGTACCCTGTTTTCAGCGTTGTGTTTACACTGCGAGCGACATTTGAAGGCCACAGTGAGCGGTCGCAGAGTCCAACAAAAACTGAACCTTTTGAACTCGTTCACAGTCACAAGCCGATCACATTTATGTTCTGTTCCACTTCTCCGTCTCTGTGATTCACGATTCATTCAAGTAGCACGTGCAAGTCACTGAGAAGTTGATCAGTTTCTCAATTCTTTGCAACATTTATTTGAGTATATGAAGAAGAAAAGTCTCAACGCTGGTGTGGAACACGTCTGAAGTCATCTTTCACTCGATGCTGGCTACTAAGCACTTGCTACCTGGCTGCTGTTATTGATTACAACGTGAGCATCATCTTCATAGTCAGTTATGATGACATTGCATACGGCGACTTAACTTTCCCCGTCTGACTTCCCGATCTCAGAGAAACTAACTTTAACAGCAATATTCTTATCGATGGGAATGACGGCGGCGGATCGAAACCATCTCCTACACCAGTGACACGTGGAAGTCGCCCGTGTTGCGTCTCAGCACTAACAGCGTTTGAGGGTTCAGGTTGAAACTGTCTCCAGCATTTTGAACATTTGACAGAGCAAACGTCTGCTCCATCTGAAAGAGGCAGAAGAGTGTCGCTCTCTCACTCCTCCTGTACCAGGACCAGGACTCTCATGGTTCCACTGGACTTCACCTCTTTCCTCCATTCTTCAGGTCGGACAACTTTTGTTCTGGATTTATGCAAATAAATGATTTCACACACACACGTACACACACACACGTACACACACACGTACACACACACACACACACACCGTCTCCATCAGCAGTCGATCGTCTCTTTGCTCCTGCAGAGTTCAGAATCGACTGCGTTCACGTTTGAAGCCCCAACTTCTGGGATTCCCAACCTGTGAGTTGCAGTACAAAACGTCCGTAGAGAGTAACAGGAAAGCAAATATCTTGTTATTTATATTATAGAATAAATAATACAACTTTGTTCATATATTTTGTATATGTAAAAAAAAAAAAAAAAGTTCCGCCAAAAAAGGTGACCGGCAAAACCACTTGATATAGAAGCAGCAGTTGAGCCGTTTATAAGAAGAAAGAAATATATATATATATATATATATATGGCCTAATTTTGAGTATGTGGAGTCTTGGAATATAATCCATCTCAACTTTGAGTTTGAGAAGGTGTCGGCAACACCCGGCCTCTCAGCTCCGCAGTCTGATGAAGCTCCTGGTCACGCAGCAAAAAGACTTTCTGCAGCACAAGCAGGGGCGTGTTTCACCTGAGGAGGAGCTGGACTGAAGCTCGAGTCTACTATACAAGCTGCTACCTCTAACAAACCAGTTCCTTCTTGGACTTCAACTTTTCCTCCAGCTTAACTCAAGTCTCTCCCCCCCCCCCCCCCCCCCCCACCCTCCCCCGAAATACGCATCCATCTGCAGAAAGATGCTGAGAAAGAGGCCTCAGATGGTAATGTGAAAAGAGTCCCAGCTGTCGTCTTTGCCGATGCTGCTGCCATTCTTGCCCGCTGCCATTGTTGCCGTCCCGTCTCCGAGCTCTCCATCCGGCTTTTCCCCGGTGGGCGTGGCGCCAGGCTCCGTGTAATACTCATCATCCTCGTCGAAGTAGCCGTTCTCCATCAGGCTGAGGCTGGAGGCGGCGCTCAGGTCCTGGCAGCTGCCCTTGTAGTCCTGGATCGACTCGTGGAGCGACCACAGCTGGCACAGCAAGGACATGTCCTGCTGACGCAAACCCACCTGGAGGAGGCGGCATTAAGATCCGGATTAATACACGATACCTTTGACTCTTTTAAAAAGGAGTTTTCCTTCTTTTGAGATAGAGTTTGCTGGTTCACAAGGAATAATGCAAAACAAACTGCAGAAATCAAATGTATGCACATGCATGACCACAAAGAACGGAAACACCTGAGCTAAACAACTAAAAGTATACTTTTCCACAAAGCTTAAAAATGTAAAAGTGATACAAGATCTTTCTTGAGACAATCGGAGACTGAGCCGGAGCTAACGTTTCATTATTTTGTCCAAAACCTAACAACACTTAAGAAGCTGGAAATAGCAAGTTTTGGAAACTTCACAATTAATTGATTATCAAAAGAATTGCAAAACAAAGCATTAAATTGATTAATAGTTACAGCTCTAGACAACTATAGGGCCAATAACATTAATAAAATGACATCCCTGCTAAAACAATTGGTCGATCAATTGATTATCTGATCAAAAGCCAAATTGTAAACAAAGTGCTGATGATGCTTTAGGTTATTTAACAAAGAAAAACACCAAACCTTGACTGGTTGCAGCTTCTAAAATCTCATAATATGCAAATGTAATATATATTTGGGACGTTGGTCAGAGAAAACAATTGAGGCCTGTTGGTCATGATTTTAAAACTATTTTCTGTTATTTAAAAAAACAAAACAATGCATTAATCTCTAAATGTAATCAACCAAATAAATAGGAGAAGAGTATAATCCTCAGCTGCGACCCTAACTGACTTCACTAATTCTAGGGAAAAAACAAATATCTACTGGCTGGGTTGAAAAGGGAATTTGTACTGCATACCACTGAGCTGACCGTGCAGTGTGAACTCAGGGTCACTGCATTGTCTTACAGCAAGCAGACCTGCAAGTCAGAGTCTGTTCAAAACAGCTGAAACCGAGCACTGTGCTCCATAAACTGGGGAGCGGCTTACAGATTCCAACATATAGGACGTTGACAACTTAGACAATGTGAACTACAAAGTAATACATTGACAGCAACAAAGCAATACGCCTGGAGTAAGGGACATGCTGCAGGGAGAGTACAGCATGTGAAGCAGAAAGGGGATTTAGTAAAGCCTGTAACAAAAAACCAAATGGCAATTATCAGTTTTACCCTTTTCATCTACATTACTGGGGAACAGGCTGTTGATATGTATGGGGGAGTCTATATAAATACTGAAGTCTATATACTGAGTGTCTAACTCTGTTTACAATTAATGTAATAACATGCATCAGATCACTTCAAGATTTTAGGCTAGCTCATGAAAAAAAACTTTTATAGTGGAGCTACAAAAGGTATTAAATTGAGCTTAGAGTATAAATCAGCACAAGCCTAATGGCTTAATTTGTCTCATCCACTGCAAAGCTGATCCTGATCCTGGTTTCTCTTGTATCTGGTATTCTTAATGCCAGACTCCATTTTTTTTATCGTGTTTTATTTGATCAAGCTTACAAACGACTTTGTATTCTGGGTAGCATATACAATATACACTTTGGGAATCAATAGGGTCTTTTCATAACCTCGGCAAACATACAATTCACTAAACTGAGCTGATAAATGCACAACAATACTTGTCATTTTGGGGCATGTACTATCCATCTAAAACATTTAAGTAGTCTGCTGCGAAAAAGCAAGATCCATACCTGAAAGTTGATATTTTATTTATGTAATGTGGTGTATGGTAAATGGTATGCGTGCCGAATTTACCAGGAGACTGTAATAATTTGTAAAAAGCCTTAAATTGTGTGCTAAGAGGTGTGTACATATGACGAAACGCCAAGAAACATCAAACTACCAGAGTTTCTTTGGGGGGTTTGGCTGTATACAAATGTACAGCGCGGAGGGATTAACGGTCGACAAACCAAGGGTGAAACATTAAGCACTTTCTTTTCGTGTAAAATGAACACTCGTTGAGATGTTACCATTTCTTTCCGGAGGAGAGCCAGAGCAGCGTCGAGGTTGGCCGGCTTGTGGGCCAGCATGTTGTCGGTGTTCCTGCCTCGGCTCAGGTCGTCCTGGATCATGGTTTTCTTTACGTACATCCTCTCCATGTCTCTCCAGGAGCCGCCGCTTGAGTTCAGCAAGCCGCTCAGGCTCTTCGGCAGCGGGGGCAGACCCTCGATGCAGGCCATTCCCCCCAACGAACCGTTGGTTGACTTACCATTCATCGTCCTGTGAGTTACTAACCGAAGAGATGTCGGTATTAACACTAAAGTTGACTGTTCAGTCCTTAAATCCTGTAAACTCTGAGAGTAAACAGCCGTCTCACACACACACACCAAACAAACTGAGCAACAGCCGTGGTTTTCTCTGCCCAGGGCGGACAGCGACGCCAAGTCAAGGTACCCGGATTAAAATAATTGAATTTCCGGTGTGACCATCAAAATAAAAGCACCACTGCTGAATATAGTGTATTTTGATTTTTTTAAATGTGTTTTACTAAAATATATAATCTATGAGTTTTGAAAGCATTTTTTCCATTCTACAAAATGTTTCATGTTGGTTTGCCAGTAAACCGTTGGATATATATGATATAGTATAGTTTGATTGGATTCATATAATTTAATAATTTGGGAGCTGATCTCGCTGGATGCATTTAAATGAATTTTGAATGACTTGGAGACCGACACATCTGGCTGTAGATGTTTTAATTAATTGGCTATGTTGATGACGAATGTTGATTAATGTTTTTGATATTTTATGATTATGTAATTTGTTTTTTGTCTTCATTTTAAATAGTTTTGTGTTTTTGTGACTGCAACATTTTTAATTGTGATGCTGCCTTTCTTGGACGTGACGATCTTGAAAAGGAGATTTTTAATCTCAATGAGACTTTCTTGAATAATGGTTAAATAAAAACAATACTGATACTGAATAAAATTAACTACTTAATTAGAAAATATGGACTTCAAGTTTTATTTATGCAGTACTTTGATCACAATCCCACTGACAAATAAATCGTAATTTATTTTCCAAACAAATACTCAATTACATAACACAACTAAAAAGAAGCAAAAGAACAAAAGGCAATGACAATTAAAAAAATCATTAAATTATTTGGAAAAAGAACAAATTAAAAGATCAAACCAGACTTTGTAGTACAGACCATACCATAAACAATACTCCGCTTTTATTTAGAAATGTAACTTCCGGTATTGTTATAGTTAGTTGTAACTTGACTTTGCTGGATTGTTTGAGAAGTAAAATCCGCTTCCTGTCCTTTTAACACACTGGCTGCTGGGCGTCTCCCTGCCAACACTTAACAGGCAGGAAAACATATAGAATCAAGTTCATTCATGTATAATTTCGTACTATATATACATTTTTATTACTATACAAATGTATTTGAAAATCAGAAAATATTTTTTTTATATATATATATATATATATAAAATCAGGTTTGTTGTAACCAGACGAGAAAAGATTACTGACAAATATTTACGATGAGAAATAAGATACATAAATTCCTTCTGTGAGTAAAAGACATTTGGCTATAACATCTACAATACTGATTAAATGATACCAACTTTCTATTTACACACATTAATAATGAATTGAAGAAACATAAAAATGACCTAATAAATCCAAATAAAAATGACTTCTTTACACTTTGAAGTAAATCTTGAATGAGAAACTAGTGTTTATAAACACAACATGTACAAATATTATCAATAGATGCTGTCTTTTCATAATTCATTCAAGTTTATTGAATAAACTCTGGAGTGTATGATCTTTTGAATGTGTTCATCTTTGTTGCCTGCCTGCCTGTATGTTCTGTATCTAATAATGAAACATTGAACAGTCAATACTTTTTAGCATTAATTTAAAATCCTGTCTATCAGTTTATTGTAAGATTGTAGACATCTGAGTCCCGACACTAAAACTAATTGATAGATTTCCCCCCAGGAGAGTGAGGATAGGGGGTTTGAGGTCATTATGGGAGTGTGTGTGTGTGCAGGACAATAGTTTGGAGAATAATGGACAGATGGTGGGCTTCACTTCCCGCACCCCCAGCCTGCAGCCCCGTCACAACAATAACACAACAATAACCTTGAAATCAACATCACAAAAGCATCACACATGCTCCTCTGCAAAAGAGCAGCATGTGCTGTACCACACACACACACACACACACACACACACACACACACACACACACACACACACACACACACACAGATAGAGTGCTGCCTGAAGCCTGGTATTTCCAATCGCTCCACTGATATGAATTAAACCTGACTCATTTCCTGCAGACAAATAAGACATAAGCTCTCATCATGTGCTTCTTCTAGTCACCCAACAGCCAGGTTTCAAGCTTAAAAAAAGACACTTATCGCAAAAAGAAATTATAATTTGATTACATTTTGGTTTCATATAAGTAGGCTATTGGTCAAAATGGTGCATCTGTCAGATATTGTGATTTATTTTAATAGTATATTCACTTTCTTTCTTGGGAGTGAGATGAGAAGTTTAATATTAATTTTATATCTGTGGCTGTTGAAAGACGTGAAGTTGTTAGCTATGGAGCCCTGAAACTGACAGAATGTTGTAAAAGGTCCTGAGACAACAAGTCAGAAATATAACTTAATAAAATATTAATAGTTGAGTAATTAAAACAGGAGCTTAAAAAGAAATATAGCTTTATCCCTTTCCTCAAACCTCAAATCGGTTAGTAAAGAACAAAATAAAAGCTATACAGCTAATGCTACTTGGAAGAAAACGCTAACACAGTTACTCCCTTATGGTGTGTTCACACCAAACACAAAGCAAACTTTTGTTCGCAAGTTGTGATTACATACAAAGTCAATGCAAGTGACTGCGTGAATAGATGCGAAAAGAAATGAAGTTAATAATATGAAGAAAGAGGCACAGAGTCTGTGAACTTCTAGTTAGCCTTAGCTAGCTAACTTGGTTAGCGTTAGCTTAATGGCAAACATGTTTTAGCTACTGTTAACATAAATCATACCATAATGCTACAGTATTATGCAATACAGTATATTAATGATTAACATTACATGCACTAGGTAGTGAGGTTTTATGAGTAAAATGAGCTAGGTGGCTAGTTAGCCTTTTTATTTATTATTTGTTCGTGTTAGCTATTAAAATAAGGAGCTATCTGCAGCTCAGTGTGTTAGCTAGCTAGTTAGTTAGCTTGTTTGCTCCACTGATGCTAAACACATGAACCTTTTACTCAATTTAGTCAGATCCAACCCTCAATATTAGGCTACCTGTCATATTGTTTTATATATATTTATTGTTGTGGTTCTTATGTAGCGTACAGTCCTGTTGTACTTTATGAATTAATTGAATGCTCAGTGTTGACATACAAAATAAAACTCCATTTACTACTTAATAGGTGTGTTTTGGGATGGATAATCAACCATGTGACTTTTTAACTGTTAATTCCATGCTATTAGTCGCAGCAGTATCATATGTTATATTTGCCCTTGAAAAGCATCTGTACAGCCTAATCCTGCTCTCAAAACAATTAGCTGTCAGCTGACCACAGCTGCAGACTGATCAAGGACAATCTGTTTTGTGTGAGGGTTTTATGAGCAGAAGGACCCCTCTATAAGCTTTTATCACCACCAGCACCACCACCATCACTGCCTCCTGAGATGAAATGATTAGGCGTATGATTGCACCCCCTGGGGATGCATGTAACCATAGTAGGCTCGTGTTAATCTGCCTTGCTAAAAAGCATCATTTATGGTGTATGGAGGCTAATAATGTTTTAAAGATATCCGCTTATGTCTCTGTTGGAAAGCGATACATCTTGCTAAAGGCCAAAAACAAATTACAGTAAGTACTCATGTACTGTACATGTAGGCACAAAAGCAAACCAGACCTTTGCAATAATAGATAAAAAAAACATTTTGCTGAGAAAAAAATAGAACTTCTACCAGAAATAATCACCCTAAAGCGTGCTCCAGTCCTATCTAGCTGACGGATCAACATTGCATTGAACTTGGAGCTTGTCTAGGATGCATCATTGTCAGAGAGACACAATAGTGTCTGAAGGGAAAAAGGGAGGGTGTGTGTAAGTGTGTGTTTGGAGTAGGTCAGCTTCCTATAGTGTGTCAGTGTACAGCAGGTCAAGGAAGAGGAGTGTCCGGTAAGAACAGCTGCTGTGACTGACATGAGTTTTCCTCTGCTGAGGGGCCTCTGGAGGGGATGATGAGAATGAGGTATGGTAATTGTAGTGACAATGGGCGTATACTGCTATGTTTAGTAGTTGGAAATCACAAAGAAATCTATGTGGAAGCCGTGTCAACAATAAAAATATAATAAAAAACACATCAATGGTGCGTTCAGGTACCAATATGTATCTTAAAAGCTCCTGCCCAGGGGCTACTAGATTGTAAAACAGCCTCTTCCTCTTGTTAAAGACAGGAAACAATGAGTAATTTCTCACCGTGGGAATGTGTGTGCTCCCCGTCATCAAGTCAGTGGGATTTACTGCTTTTTACTTCTACTTTAATATATTTATTTGTCTCTTTCTGCCTCAACTCAAGCAGTAAAGACTGATTTACAAACTGAAATGTTGTATATTCCAGGCCCAAAGAGGTACAATAATCCATTATTTCACAGAGAGGAAGATATTCAGTCTTTGCTTTTTCGTGAAATATTGATTAATTTACCAAAGTTAAAGAATTAAATACAAATTTATGCACTCTTTTTGAACCCATTCATCTCACGACTCCTAAGATTAATCTTGTTAGCCTTTATCTAAAATAGATACATTAATTACATATTATCCTTAATAGAGGATATAAAGTAATTAAATCCTCTAGTGCATATAATATACAGCACTAATATAATATGTCAGTCAGTCCTTTTACTTTCGATAGACACATTTAGCTGTTATTGTTGTAATGAGTATTGTTTTTACATTGTTGTATTTGTACTCAGTAAGTAAATGATGTCTTCTACACCATCATGTCATATTAACAGCTGTGTGGGATTAAAACCTCTTGACTGAGATAAACAGAAAGTCCTTCACACTGTTAACAACAAATCAAGTGAAAATTAACTTTAACAAAACTTGTTGTGCTTTCAAATTGTAATCTGTTACTTCCGAGTGCAGAAGTCAGAAATCCAACTTGTTATTCATTCAAGCACTGAAGGAAATAACAAACATCAGAGAAGATCCCATGCTTTCTTTCCAAGATCAATTCCTCACTTCAAAGTGTGATGCACGCGCTGTCAGATGGTAATCAGAGATGTGTGCAGCCGCAGCAGAATGTGGTGACAGAAATGGGATGGGTGTTTGCTGCCAGGCTTTGTCACCGTCCCTGGCCTTGCTCCAGTCTGTCCTGCAGTGCAGGGACAGGAGGGCGTAGTCCTGATCAGCAGCTGGCCTCCCGCTGTCTGACCTCTGCCCTCACGCTCCTCCCCCTCTGTATGCTCACCCACCTGCTCTGTTACACCCACTTTCTGTTGGCCTTTTCCTCTCCCGTCTCAAGTACAACTCCTTTTACTATGAACCGTTTAGGGCAGGGGTCTGCAGCGTCTTTCAGAAGGACCCCTTAGCTAAGAGACAGAACAGCCTTACTACATGTATAAAGTTGAGTTGCATATTAAACTGGGCCTACAATAAAGTGAAAAGGTCAAATATTAACTATGCGTCAGAGATTTAGCACAGGTTAGCTTGTAAATGAGATTACACAAGGACTCGTGGGTAACAGTTAGACGATCATCGACGTTGTGCAAATTACATGTGGTTTTATTTTCAGACATATTTACATTTTTAATATGGGGGCGATCACAGCGGGCTTGTTGTTGTTTACATGCATTCTAAAAGACATTTAGGTCTGATGATGCAGATACCTTAAGCCATTTATTATTTTTATCATTAGATGTGATGACTAATTGTTAGATGAATTACTCTCCTTACAAAATATTAAATAGAACAATAAAAATGTTTTATTTGGCAACAAAATCGAAACATATTTCCTCAAAAACAAACAACATATAAAAATGGAATATACATAATAAGATTCTCATGTTGTAGCATTAAAATCCACATTTTGAACTCTAAACATACAGAAATGTCAACAACAGCATCCTCAGAGTTAAAGTACATCAGTATCACTGCAGTACGAGTCACGGTCAGAGGCCCGTGCACGGCCCGACTCCTGTAGTGTAAATGCAAAGACGCTGCAGAAATAAATAGCTGGCACGCTTGAAATCTGATTCCCACAGATCAGCAGAGGTCAGGCAGCACATGCAGATTAGAGGTGGAGGATACATCCCACTACAGGAACCAGACAGCGTAGAGGAAGTAAAAATAACCTTCTACACACAGAACACGGCAGCGACTGGATTCAAACCACAGCTGGTCGACTCTCACATCTACTGAACTCTCATTAATGCGTCGTTGGAATACTGTGATTATAGCTTTCAAATATAGTCCAACGTAAAGGAGACCAGCACCCACAGAACTGATCAGTATGATAGAAAGTAATGTAATGTACGCTTCAGTTTCCGGTACACCAACTTGTACTCGCCCCCTAAAAAAGTTGCGTTTTTTTCCATTAATTCAAGTAAAAGTCAATTAACTCACTGAATTATCTGTTAAACCCGGCTGTTCTCTAAGGCACTTAACGTATGTGTAGTCAGCACAGTGAGGTAATACTGACGACCACAAAGAAAACAATGCAGTCTGTTGCTACAAAATGTCCCTTTGTTGAGAAACTAAAAAGTAGATTCAGATGAAATCACTTAAACTTCCTGCTCATTCAGGAGAGGCAGGAGTCGAGATGTGCGTTGATCTTTGACTCCTGCACCTTCGCTTGGCACGCAGGACAGCTGACCATCAGCGCAGAGGAGGAAGACGAGGAAGACGAGGAAGAGGAGGGGGTAAAACTGTGCAGCCCTGCAGAGGAATGGAGGGAGGAAGTAGAGGAGGAAGTAGAGGAGGAGGATGTGGTGGCAGTTCTTTGCTGCATTGCGGGTGATTTGGTCTTCCCCGGCTCCCTCGACGCGGCTGAATCGCTGCCTAACGTCTTGTGGAAGAAGTCAGAGATGCTGGATGAGTTTCCCCGGTCGTCCCACGGCCTCTTCCTCGACACCTGAGTGGCGGCAGCAGCTCCTGATGTACCGTCACTGTTAGAATGACTGAAATACGTGGACTGTGTTGGTTTAGCAGGGCTGCCTTTGGCTCCTGTTGAAACTACAGAATGGCTGGATTTACTGGGACTAGGTTTAGATGTTCTGAGAGAGGAAGCTGAATTGTTATTTGGCCGTTTAGTGAAGATGGAAGACGCAGAGGTAGCACTCACTGCGCTGCTCGGTGAATCTCTTTTAAGTTCTGTGTTGGAGGTGGAGGACTGACTCGCTGACCTTGTGCTGCTGAAGAGTTCTTCAATGGACTTCTGTTTGATTTGATCTGCTTCTTGGTTGCGGTTGCTGCTAATGTGGGATTTGGTGATTCTCACTGGCGAGCCGTTGATGTTGACAAAAGCTCTGGTGTTGCCGACGGACTTCTTCCTAGGTGGCTTCTTCCCCGTGGAGGTAGCTGGTCTGATGGAGGGAAAGGTGCTCGGGAATCCTTTGTTAGCCAGGCCAACAGGAGAATTGAGAGATGAAGGGGTGAAGAGCTTCTTTGGAGAGGAAGGTGGGGAGGAAGACGTGGAGGACTGCGACTTCCCTCCCAGTAGAAAGCCTTTGCCACTAAATGGAATAAGGTTCCTTATGTCCTGTGATGCAGAACCTGGGAGAGAGCAAAGTAAACATGAGTCAGACAAGAGACTTTCTTTCACATGTCTGACCAAATACATCATTACATTATGCTTGGAAAGGATTCTCCAAAATATGTTTCCTTCATTTTGTCGTCATTTATGGCGATAAGCGGTAATTGCATGTGTTTTTGAATTTAATTTCTTTGTTCAGGCCGTAATAACATTTACTCGCAGAGACCGAAAAAAAAAACCAGTACGCTGCTTCACACACAGGTGAGTTGAAGAGCAAGTCATCTCATTCGCCGATAGATAGTGACTTATTTAAATTAAAATCTTTGTGATCATTACTTTTAATTCAACTTATAGCTATTAAAACAGAAGCTCATTACCTGTCGTTGTACTTGAAGGCTTTCTTCTGGCCCTTCTCTGAGGCCACCTTCTCTGAGGTCTTCCCGTCCTTCTTCCCGTCCTTCTTGCCTTTTTTACCGTATCCTTCAGGCTCCTTGACCTTGGCGTAGGTCCCTCCGCACGTCCTCTTGTGATCCTCCCACCAGGGATCCTGAGCAGACGGCGCTCGGTTCATGGCCCTTTTCACAAAGCCCAAGTAGGGCTTTCGATTTTGACAGGGCCCGTTGCATTTCCACCAGTGCTGCCGGTACACATCGACCTCATCGTGGAAACTGTGGTAGACCTGACCAGAGGACACGGGTCATTTTATGATTACAATCTCTGTAAAAGGTTGTGAAGATGAGACAAAGAAGATGCACCTACAGAAATCTTTGTCCCAGTGGCGCTGTTGATCCTGTTCATGTGTTTGCAGAACTCAGGGCCATGACCGTCTCGGTCTCTGTTGTTCTGGGTCACAAACAGCAGCGCGTGAATCATTTCATGAAGCAGAGTCTGTGGGGGGAAAGAAAAGATAAAGTATAATGATGAATGAAGGAAGGACATGAGTTTATTTTATGACGTCTTTCTTGAACTGTTTAGGTATTGTGAATGTTTTGTTTTTCATTTATAATCCCACTATTAGTAAACGGGTTATATACATTTCTAGCCTGATAATAAGCAGTGTTACCCGTGTAAAGAAGACATCAAGTATATACTCAGTTGTCTGGTCTCTCTTCAGTGCTTTTTAAATAGTGTTGTCTTTGAGAGATGATTGCAGTGATTCTTTGTACTGCCAATTAAAGTATTTGAAAACAGTTGTACATGATTTAATAAATCAATTGCTTCTGAAAAAGCAAGACATGTGTAACTATCCACCTCACCTCCACCAGGTCTTTTCTTGGTCGAAGCTTCAGCAGAGGTTCACTGAGCCTGATGGAGCACAAACCACCTCTGCCCTCATAAGAACAAACACCAGCACACCTACACAGAGAGCATAAAAGAGACGGAGACTTAGCGACAGACAGCCTTTTCATGAACTCTATTTGCACCCAGCAGCACTGGATTACTGGGTGGTTTAAACCAGTGGTGCAGAAGCATGCAGGTCCTTGACGTCAGTGAAAGTACTAATACCACACTGTGCAAATACTCTATTACGAGTAAAATTGCTGCATTCCAAACCTTACTTAATTAAAAATATGTAACTATTATACGTAAAAGTACTCATTGTGCAGTAAAATGCTCCATGTCTGTGTTTTACTATTGATGTTTTTGTATTAATATTACTGCTGCATTAATGTGTATGTTGCATCGTACTACTGTAGGGGTTTAAGGTTGTGCTAATGTTAACTACTGCATCTCAGAAAAACACTTAATCATTAGGTTTATCGCAAACATTCATATAAAGAAATCACCAAATTTGAAAGATATATGGTTTTCACTGGACAGGAAAGGGTATTAAATATTGTAATCTGAAAAGTAACTAGTAACTAAAACTGTCTGATAAATATTTAAATTAAGTATAAAGTAGCATAACATGGAAATACCCAAGTACCTCAGATTTGTACTGTAGCAAATGGTCGTTACATTGTACCACTGGTTTAAACAATGACCCCCCATGGTCACATGGTCACACCAAACCCCATACAGAAATCTGACCGTTTTATTGTTGTGAGGGCATTACTGCACAGGTCAGCGTGGCTTTGGTCTTCCACAACAACAACACAATAAATCCTAAAAAAAAAGATATGTTACTCACAGTGTCATTCTTGGGCTCCACTTAACCTCGACACCACAAAGCTTCCCCCAGAAGAACGTGTTGTTGAACTCCTGAAACATGGCTCTGACATCGGGATTGGGGTCCAGCGTCTCCCAGGTCGCGTCCACGATGGACAGCGGCCTCTCGGGCTGGGCAGTCGGCTTCCAGTAGGGAACAACATCGCTGCCACCTCCAGCAACCTCCACTTTCCGTTTCTTACTGCTTTGTCCGAAGCCATTATCATCAAAGACGTTTGATGAATATGATGATGTCTCGTATTCATTGTCAAACTGCTCCTGAAGCCGAATTGCGAGCAATAAATCGTCATCCATTATAATCGAAACACTAAAATAAGGTGACGCAAACTGAGGTAGCTAGCCACGTAGCTTTGGTTACCGTTAGCGTCAGATAGCTGAAGCTAACTAGCTAACGTCTTTTGTACAAGGCTCTCAAAAGACAGAATCACCGGAGCCGGAATACTGTCTGACACATATAGTACTCTGTAAAAAATACTCGGATTTGTGTCATGATTTCAATAAAACCATTGATATCTTCATGTTGGACAAAGGTGTTAAAGTTAACTGTCAGTGCAAAGCTAGCGCCATCGGTTGTTGCATCAAGTCAATCACAACGCTACCAAAGAATATCCGTTAAGAATTTCAAAATAAAACTTCTAAAAACTATATAAACGACTCATCTATTTTTTTAAGAGCAGTGTGTGGTTAGTATAGCACATTTGTGGACTGGAACTGATAAGCAGATACCATAACAAATTGCAGTGGATTAATGAAAACGTACGAACTGTTGAAGGCTGTCAGAGAGTGCTGTTTGATTTAGTGCAATACAACATTAAAAACATATATTTTAAATAATCAAAGTACGATTATGTGTATATACTATGTACTGTTCACATACTATGCTTTTATCATATCATATCATCTCATAACATATATCATATCATCGTTGTTATAGTTCTAGTGCTCTTGTTATGACACTTATTTCCGGCTTTAGGTTTGAGTAATTCTCGCAAACTTGACAAAACGTTCGCAAGTTTCAAATCAGAGCAAGGAATTCTGGGAATTGTTGTCTTCTTTATTTCATGTGGTTGGCCAATATAAAATGCACCCGGAGTTTTTCAGTTGTAGTTTAATGATTACATTAAGGATAATTAGCAACGATTCAAGTCTTACATACAATTCATATTTAAAATTATGTTAATATAGAGAGATTTTGACTCATATTAATCACCAGATTTATATTAAATATTTGTTTTGATGAAATTTGTTGGCCACTAGATCCCGTGACGTTTAAACTTTCAGGGTGTCAACTTCCTGTTTGGTTTGCAAGCGGACATGAACCGATGAACTCTTCCTCTGTCGACATTTATCACAGATTTGTCAACGTTTTGTCTGAATAATCAAGCACACAGACGATAGAAGATGTCGGAAACGGGGAACCGACTACGGAAGCTCCTCGAATCGCCTAATTTCGACCCGCAAAATTACGTGAAGCAGCTGTCACAGCAGTCCGATGGCGACAGAGATCTGCAGGAGCATCGTCAAAAGATCCAAAACTTGGCCGACGAAACGGCTCAAAACCTGAAGAAAAATGTCTACAAGAACTACAGACAATTCATCGAAACGGCCAAAGAGATTTCCTACCTGGAGAGCGAAATGTACCAGCTGAGCCACATCCTGACGGAGCAGAAGAGCATCATGGAGAGCATCACTCAGGCCTTGCTGTCCACAGACAAGGATGAGACCTCAAAAGAGATGCAGGCTGCTTTCCCCAAAGAGACAGAGGAGCTGAAGCAGAGGACACTCACCTCACTGCTGGAGAAAGTGGAAGGGGGTAAAAACATCATGGACACCCCAGGGAGGCACCTCGTCTACAACGGTGACCTTGTTGAGTTTGATGTTGACAACATGTCCCCCATTCAGAAGGTGCATGCTTTCCTCATGAACGACTGTCTGTTAATCGCCACCTGGCTGCCGAACCGCAGAGGAACCGTGAAGTATAAATACAACGCTCTGTACGACCTGGAGAGCTTCGCCGTGGTCAACGTGAAGGACAACCCTCCCATGAAGGACATGTTCAAGATCCTCATGTTCCCGGACAGTCGCATCTTCCAGGCGGAGAACAGCAAGATCAAGAAGGAGTGGCTGGAGATCCTGGACGAAACCAAGAAGAACAAAGTCACCAAGGACAGACACAAGAAAGAGGAGGAGACCCCCGTGTCTCCTGTAAGAGTCGAGGTGTCCACCAATCCGTTCGATCAGGAAGAGGAAGATGAGCGATCAGGCGCAGCTGAAGAAAGCGTGGACCTCAGCCTCGAGTGGATCCAGGAGCTGCCGGAGGATCTGGACGTCTGCATCGCCCAGAGAGACTTCGAGGGCGCCGTGGATTTGCTGGACAAGCTCAACGAGTATCTCAAAGAGCAGCCCGTCACCCAGAGGGTCAAAGAGCTGAGGGTGAAGGTGGAGGAGCGTGTGCGGCAGCTGACGGAGGTTCTGGTGTTCGAGTTGTCTCCGGATCGGTCACTTCGTGGTGGACCTAAAGCCACCAGGAGGGCCGTGTCCCAGCTGATCAGACTAGGTCCTGCTTTGTTTTCTGTTTTCATTTTCTCCTTAATAACAGAGACTTCAAACCAGAAGTTCCACCGCCCCATCATAGTTCATTATCGTCACACCAGTTCAACCAGTGCTTTCCTGGTTACTGGTTGACAGTAGTTTAGGGAGTGTTACTCATTCACTTCACACTCTTTTATTGTTTGCAGTAATTTTGCATGTGGTAGTTAAATCTGTTATCTTAAAGTGTCCCAGCAGAACCCCTGAAAAGACCTCAGCACCACCCACACGCACAAAACTTCACATTGTATTTATTCATTTCACTGTTAACATATATTGTCTGTGAATGTTATCTTCCTAATTATGTTCTAAAAGTCAAACTTAAAGATATTTAGTCAAACATGTGTAAGAATCAGCCTTAAACCCCATATGTATATGGATTAGAACATGTTATTAATTCTCTGTTTTACAACATCAGACCAAATATTTGAATTTGAATACGGTGTTTTTAGGCCAGTCCACCAAAGCCTGCGAGTTGTTTCTGAAGAACCGCGAAGCTGCAGTCCAGACGGCCATACGGCAGCTTCGCATAGAAGGAGCCACGCTGCTCTACATCCACAAACTCTGCAACATCTTCTTCACCAGCTTGCTGGAGACGGCGAAGGAGTTCGAGATGGACTTTGCAGGGAACACGGGCTGCTACTCCGCCTTCGTGGTCTGGTCCAAATCAGCCATGAGGATGTTTGTGGACGCCTTCAGCAAGCAGGTGTGTAGAACTTCACGCAGACGCTTTTATTCTACATTACTTGTGTTTACAATTTCCTGGCAAGCTTGGCATGCAAAGCACAAGAGGTAATATATGGTAACATGATATGGTAACCAGAGGGTGTAAATATATTTATTCTTGTGAAATTGCAAAGTAACATCGTAACAAAGTGAGTTTCCGTCTCCATCAGGTGTTCGACAGTAAGGAGAGCCTGTCGACGGCAGCAGAGTGCGTGAAAAAAGCAAAGGAGCATTGTCAGCAGCTGACTGAGATCGGCCTGGACCTGACCTTCACCCTGCAGTCCCTGCTGGTCAAAGACATCAAGGCGGCCCTGCAGAGCTACAACGACATCATCATCGAAGCCACCAAGCACCGAAACTCTGAGGAGATGTGGAGGAGGATGAATCTCATGACCCCCGAGGCTCTGACTAAACTCAAGGTGCATTTTGTGTTGTGTTGATGCTCACAGTTACCAACTGAATAGAACAGTAATATAAAGATTACACATTTACCCATACACACACATGCACCCGTACATTTCTACTCGTACGTACACATTTACAAATACTCTTCGGTTCAAGCGTGCGTACATAAAGCTAGCTTCTCCGGTGTGAGGATTCACTTTTCTGTATTTCAAACTTCTGGGGAAATTGTCACTTTTTCACTATTATCTGAAAAAACAACCTTTGCTGCAGCATAGTTTACTTATTTAAAGGTCTGCAGTGATTCCTTCCCGTGTGCAGAGGATTCTTCCCTGTAAGGCCCTACCAGGTGTTGAATAAAGTAAATGTTGAATCACTGTTTCAATATGAATCCTTTTCCCTGCAGGACGAGATGCGCAGCTGTGGCATCGGCAGCTTCGAGCAGTACACCGGCGACGACTGCTGGGTGAACCTGAGCTACACCATCGTGGCCTTCACCAAGCAGATGATGAGCTTCTTGGAGGAAGGCCTGAAGCTCTACTTCCCCGAGCTGCACATGGTGCTGCTGGAGAGCCTGAGGGAGATCATCCTGGTGGCCGTGCAGCACGTGGACTACAGCCTGCGCTGTGAGCAGGACCCGGAGAAGAAGGCCTTCATCATGCAGAACGCCAGCTTCCTCCACGACACCGTGCTGCCGGTGGTGGAGCGGAGGTTCGAGGAGGGCGTGGGCAAGCCGGCCAAACAGCTGCAGGACCTGAGGAAGAGCACCAGGCCGGTTCGGATCAACCCGGAGAGCACCACGTCTGTGGTGTGAGACTGCAATACGGGGAGGGTGGACACAAAACACTTAAATGCTCTTTTACTGAATGTTCTGGCAATTTCAACTCCCTTTTTAAAAAATAGATAAAAGAACGGCGAGATGTTGGTTGTTTTGAGATGGCAGGACAAGAATGAGCAGGATGCATCACGGAGGACAGCAGAACACGCTACCTCAAGATGCACACTAAGATGCTTTGCACCTGCGTTTGTAGCGACGCTCACAGAAATGATCTGATATTAGTGTTGCTCAGGAAAAACCCTATAACAAGAGCACTGTTTCTGACTCCTGTACTCGTGGAATGGATACAGATATTGGCAAAAATGAGATCTTAACGCCATGAAAAGCTAATGTTTGTGCGTAGGTTGGAAGTAATAGAATAAGATATTTGATTCAAACTCACCCGCTTTGATTTGCCGCTCCTGTTATTAGACACTAAATAGTATTTCTAGGACTGATTTCAAAGGGATGACTGAAGATACAATGCACTGGTTAATGTTCACTGTTGTAATAGTCAAAGATTGTGTCGACCGAAAACACAAGAAACTGAATAAAGATCGTTGTGCACATGCACATTCTGTGTTTTCTGTATTCACACAAAGATATACGTTGCACTGAGGATTTCTGTTCCCACTATACACAACGTGTTCAGAGCCTCGCTGCCGTAAAGACCAACTTCATCCAGCTGGAAGTTGATGCCCACATTTGGAAGCGAAAAGAAAGTCCAACTCCTCTTTGATGCATAAACTGCTTGTTATTGTGGCTCACAGCAGAAAGTAGAAGAGCCAATCATGTTTCCTTCTCGTTATTTCTGCCGTTGTGTTGTTTCTGCAAGTTAAACCTTGCCTCAACAGAAACGAGGCTCTCCTTCTGCGCTGACCGTGAACTGGAGAGCCACATCTGAATGTGACAGATGTGGTTGCTTGATGAGGATCACCAGCTTTTCCTTTATTTCCCTGCCAACAGTATATTTGGCACTTTTACACGTTGCTCTTCTGTCTAGCCTGCACCAAAGCACTCCTCTTCTTTTTCTTTGTTTCCGATACAGCAGGCATTATGTCTCCACGAGCACAGGTGGAACTAATTACATTAATGATGCTGACGACAGTCACGCCAAGAAGGTATTTTAGCACTGTAATTAGTTGCACCTGTGCTTTCTCTGCTTTGACGAGTCAGAACGTGTGAAAATGCTCTAACTTTAGCTACACATCATTGCACCTAACAGCTCTGCACCCTCACAGGGGAGTCCGCCAATTTGGGAACTGATGAGTGAAAGGCTGCGGAGGATTTGATAAATCTAATCCTCAGATTCATATTTGGCAGACCAATCATCCTAGGTGTTCATTTTACTGGGTTTGATTCACTTAGTGGAGGCCTGCGACGAGGTTTCACGTTGGATCGCTTTCAAAATCATCTTTAATGGATACAGAGGACGACAGAAGCATCTGATGTGCCTGCACGTTACAGAACATTGTAAAAAAGCAGGTTTCTGGGATTTAAAATAAACCACAGACTAAAACAATACAATGTAAACATCTTGATCCTTGTTTCTTGGCTATATTGCCCTCTTGTGGCTGTGAAGAGTCAGGAAATCTTAAATTATGTAGATATTTATAGTCATTTCACTCAAAAGAATATGAATAATAATGTTTCATCTTTAATAAATACTGTTAATAGTTCTAATGTTAAACTGTATTTCCTGGGAAACATCCAACAATCCTTACTTTTGGTTATACAGATAAAAATCTACTCAAGATTCTGTTTTGCTAGAATTTGGCACGAGAAGATTCTACATACAATAATTAGAATGTCTGAATTTATTCCTGCAGTGAAAGCAGGTTGAGTTGTCGCATCATGAAATCAACTGCTCCTCTCTCTGTTTAACACATTTCCCAGCAGTGACAGGCACAATGTCAGACGCAGATATTTTTAGACTCCATTCATGATTCAACACATGATTGTTCTCTCTGCTTCACAGCTCATCTTGTTATAATCACTGATGTGACCGAGGGCTCGAGGAAAGCCTCCGGGTGAAGTTATCAGCTTATCCTCAGAGAAGAAGCATCGGGCTGTTGGGATTATTCGAGAGGAATTCATTCAGTCAACACTGAAGGAAGATACAGGAGACGTGATGAATAGATGGTAGTTTTGATTCTTCATCTGCAAAGACTGAATGTGCTGTATTTGAATACTTCCTCTCAGCATCATCATCTAATTCCTCTTTAACCACAGAATAAACACATCTTATTGTTTACAAGTGTTTCTGGCTTCATCTTGCTTCACATACATGTAGCGATATATTACATTATATATTTAACAGTACTGGAAAGTAACTTAGTACTGGAAAGTAACTTAGTACATCTACTCAAATACTAAACTTAAGTACATTTATTATGTATTTCCATTTTCTCCTAAATTATACTTCTACTCAAATAGGCCTATTTAACTTTTTACTCAACTGCATTTATTTGAAACTAATTTGTTTTATTTAGTTGCTAGAACATTTGCAGATTTAAATTAATAACATTACATTTACAAATAAATGATGGTAATTATTATAGATTAAAATCAGACTCTATTAATCCCCTTGAGTAAATTCACAAACTACATACCAGTATATAAATTTAGCGGAATCCAGCTGCAACATTAAAGTGATTAATGCAAAGCACCACCTGCTGGCAGCAGTTGTTTTAGTGGTACTGAGTAACTTGTAAATTAATATAATTATGTGTTAATGCATGACATAAATCTTCATTTTGCTGCTGCTGTTATTTGACATTATTCTACATTATTCTTTAAGATATGTGGCTGAATAAAATAGTTTTAACATTGTACGAGGCTGCTATATGTGGCTAACCCCACGCTGCAATGTCCCACTTGTTAAAATTGTTATCTATTGTTCTAAATGCACATTTTGACAATAACAAAACATTCATACAGATTCCAACGCTGCAATGTCAATGTCAGTGTGGGGAAAACAACATTGCGCATGCGCAACGCTGATTGGCTGTTGCCCCGCCGCAATTTGATTGGCTATTTGATAAGTGCGCATGCGCAACGCTGATTGGCTGTTGCCCCGCCGCAATTTGATTGGCTATTTGATAAGTGCGCAAACTGTTGTTTGTTCGGCAGAAGTTAACTTCGGTCACCATGAGCGATGTGGATTATCTTCTACAGCACACATTCAAAAGTCTTCTTTTTGGAGAGAAATGTAAGATTGAACACCTCGGTACCAACCAGTGGCGGGAAGTTGTTATGAACCGAACCTGTGGTCAAAATAATCACTTTTACCGTCGAGTGGTTCTACACGACAACACGGCTAACTGCTAGCTTGTCAGAGAAGAAGCTTCTTTAGCTTCCGGTGTGTGTTTTTATTCGGACGGGATGGTAGTTGGTTAGGAACAGGCTTCTAGGGTCTCAAGAGTCTTTCTGAGAGGATTAGCAAACATTAAAGCAGCAGGACAATGTGTTTAAATTGGGCAAACATAGTTTACTATTCTGACTGCATAAAAACAGGGAGTTGATCAGTAGCCTACAACAGCACATTGAGAAGGACAGGTATGTGCAAAATATATAAGTACGTTTTAATATCTCAATACTGAAATACATTTAGTCAAATACTTTACTTAAGTAGGCTACTTTTTTGAGCTATTTCTGTATACTTTCTACTTCACTATTTATTCTTTCAGATGCAAATATTGTACTTTTTACCTCACTACATTTCTAACGTTACTTTAACTTTGCAGATTCATATCAATAAAACAACATACAATCAACAAATAAATTGTGATTTATTATTATTATTATAGGTAAAGATAAGACTTCATTGATCCCTGGGCGTAAAATCACAAACTGCACTTTTGACGAAATGGAAAAAAGTACAGAAAATGTTCCTATAATGCAGTCTGAACACGTCGTTTTAAAGGAATAGTGCTCTTTGGCAATTTGGATTTTCTTTAGGAGCATTTTACAATGATTGCTACACTTTCAAAAGCCATTTAGACTTCTGCATTACTGTCAAAGTGACACTTTAACTCAAGCTTTTATCTCTAGTTATCAGACTGATCCGTCTTGCAGAGATGTGCAGCCCTGCCTTTAATTTTTTATGAGTACATGTCCTCAAAATGACTGGAACAAGAGGAAACTTTGCTCTCACTTGTAAAAGAGTCCTAGATTGTTGCTAAAGGTTAAATCAGGCAAGTAATTTTCATGTGCGTGTGCATATATCCTTTTTTAAAAGTAGGTGTTCACACTCATTTCTCCACAGAACAGATCTGAATCCCAGGTAATGCGATGCTAACAGGGATAATATTTGAAAGAGCTGTCCCAGTGGGTGGGATTAATGCTGCACCCTGAGGGACTTCAGTCACGGCTGCTGTCTGGTTAATTAAACGTTTAGCTAACACACAAAGCTAATGTCACACAACACAAAGGTTACTGGATCGAACTGACTAACATCTCCATTCATTTTGAGCACCTGTCCTCTCTGGTGGGATCGAGGGTCTTAACATTTAACACTCAGAGTTTAATGTTTGTCTGTTTCATCTCTTTGGTATATATGCTAGTTTGGCCACTGATCATCTGTCTCTGACTGTCAGGCAGAACAAATGCAGAGCATCAGGCAGTCACAATAAATAATAATCATTATTATCATGACCACCATTACTGTTGACATAATGATGGACAATCATGGCCTTTCTGTTCCCTCTGGCTGAGGGTAAGACACTTTACTAAGATAAATTAAAAGTGTCCTTGCTTTCTGTTATTGCTTAATGATATAGGATTTGTAAACAGGCTGGTGGTGTTTGTTCTTCTATTTCCATGTGACTACTAGTTACTTCTCAAATTACATTATTATAAAATATGTTCTAACCGTCAATTTGTTTTAAAGGTAAAATGTTGATTACGTATTAATTGATCAATAATATTGATTAAAATATAGAATAGTCTGAATACTTTAAGTATACCTACTTAATACTAGAGAGTACTTTTACGTTGTGGTATTAGTACGCTACTTCAAGGATCCGAGTACTTGTTATTATGAAGTCCAAGGAAAATAAATTGTTCTACTTTTATTTTTTAATGATAATGATATGTGCAAAATCATGAACATAACACTGAATCACAAAGTACACAAGATATAGGCTATGCTTTTCTTTAATGTTCACTGTTCATCTCTCTTAGTTTGTATAATAATCACCATTGCTCTTCTCTTCTCCTTCTGCCGCTGTGTTCCTTCTCGGTATGCTTTGCAACATAAATATATTCACTATTAGGACACTGACGTCAAATACTGGGTATTTGTATTCATTAATTAATTTTAAAAATATTTTTAGAGATGTATTTAAAGTTAAGTACTTTTAGGTTAACAACATTATTGAAATAATAATATTAATGATACTAAAAATGATAAACTTTATTGATGCAGCACTTATCGTCAGGGCTTTATTAAAGAGGCAAATAAAAGAATACAAAATAAAATACCCAAGATAACATTTTTTAATGAAAGATATGAGGAAATGCTAAATAAATAAATACCAATTCATGGCAATCAGGAGACCTGTGGTGTTTCATAGCCTTTAGATTAACTCGATCAATCACCTCAATCCCCGCCCCCCTTTGCGCCTGCGCAGAGCAGCTTAGGGAGCTGTCCGTGTCAGTCGGTGCTGGAGTGTTTTCATTGAAGCTGCTTCTCCTCCCCGGTCCACCGAAACAGACGGGAGCGATGGAGGAAGAGTTAAAATGCCCCGTTTGCGGTTCTCTCTTCAAGGACCCCATCCTGCTGCCGTGCTCCCACAATGTCTGCCTGGCCTGTGCTCGGAACATCACCGTGCAGACCCCGGAGGGAGAGACCCCGCTGCAGAGCCGAGCCTCTGGCAGCTCTGACTACGACTACCTGGACATGGACAAGATGAGTCTGTACAGCGAGACGGACAGCGGATACGGATCCTACACGCCGTGCCAGCTCAAGTCTCCAAACGGGGTGCGGGTGTTTCCACCGGCCAACCACCACCGACACTGCTCCCTCACCTGCCCGCTGTGCCACCGGAGCGTCTCCCTGGATGAGCGGGGGCTCCGAGGTTTCCCTCGGAACCGGCTGCTGGAGGCCATAGTGTCGCGGTACCAGCAGAACCGCCGCTCCTCCGCCTCCTCTTCCTCTTCCTCTTCCTCTTCTACCGCGGTGAAGTGCCAGCTGTGCGACCGCAACCCGGTGGACGCGACGGTGATGTGCGAGCAGTGCGACGTCTACTACTGTAACGCCTGCCAGCAGCGATGCCACCCGTCCCGCGGTCCGCTCGCCAAGCACCGCCTGGTTCCGCCGCCGAACCGGGCGGCAGGAGGAGGTGCGGCAGGCGTCGGTCAGCTGCCGCCCGCTACCGCGCGGAAACCGGCGACCTGCGTGGATCACGAAGTGGAAAACTTCAACATGTACTGCTACAGCTGCAAGACTCCCGTGTGTATGAAATGTTTGGAGGAGGGAAAACATGCCAAACACGACGTCAAACCGCTGGCTGTGATGTGGAAACAACACAAGGTGAGCACACACACACACACACACACACACACACACACACACACACACACACACACACACACACACACACACACACACACACACAGACTAGATCCAAATCCCAACATACACCATTTTTTACCCACTCAAACACTGCTTATTGCCCTTACTGTTGTTGAATATCTTGTATTAATCTAATCTTAATTTCTAATTATGCTTTAGTAATATATATAATGTATATGCTACATGCTTTCAATCTAAATCCTTCCTCATCTTATATGCATTCATATTTGCGTAGGTTATTTAAAATCGTGCTAACTGCTTCGTCATGTCTGTAGTGAATTTACAGTAAAGGGAGTGAGAGGATGCTGCAAAGTGGAAACGTTCATCACAGAAAAGGGAGAAAACATTGCAATCCTATGTTGCGTTAACTGTATGTGGGGCAAATTGTAAATTAGAGAACCCTGACAGATTCACACATAGTGTAAGAATTACCGTAGGCGTAAAACCCAGATGTCTGTGTGCAATATGAGTCATTCCTTGATTAGGTCACACAACATTTGTGTTGCTATTTCATGCATTACCGGCTCACATGTACTGCATGTGTGTGGGATGTTATTAGTGTGGGAAGAGAAGTATGGTGTATTTCCTCTGGCTGGATCAGGACAGGGTTAAGAATGAAAACAAAGCTTTTATTTAAGCTTGTCTATAGATATTTAAAGATGGTTGTCATATGTGCATATTAAGTAACTTAAGTACATTTATTTAATCGCTATGGTTGCTTTTTCAGATCAGCGTAAATGCCATCAGACATCAGCATTCTAACATCACTCTCATGTTAAGGTATCAGTGGGCTACTGATGCTTCTACTTACGTAAAATATCTCAATGGTCTGCCTCCACTGCATGCATAAACAAAAACATGGCCCTGAATCAAATGTTCTATATCTCGCTTTGATAGAAAGCAATCTTCAGCAGCAGAGTTGAGAGCGGGTCTCCCCTCGAGCTGTTAAGGTTGGCAGATAAATAATGTTCAGGAGTATTGAGCTGTGTGATTTGGGAGACATGGAAAGGTTTTGTCAAAGGTTGATCATTTCTTTATTGTATTGTTTTAGGTTTGTGGTGTATTTGTTGCGTAAGGTCTCAACAGTAACTGTATTTGCAGCACAATACTCTTGACTTATTTTAATGTGAAGCATATTTACATTTATGACACGCACACAGGGGGAAACACCATTTACTGTAAAGTCTACTGGAACTAAATTTGACTAAAACATGGAGATAACACCGGGTTTTGCCATCTGACCTCATCCCTCCTTCACTCCCCCCCCCCCCCCCCCCCCCCCCCCCCCTGCCTGCCAAAAATCACCCGCCTGTTTCATTATAGGATGATTAAAGTGATTTATGATTTAATTCATGTTTTTAATGACTCCTTCATTAATTTAAAAGTGTCCTAAGGGGTTGGGGTCAACTGAAGTTCACCCCTCTCAGGAAACGGTGTGATTCGACTTTGCTGTTGGAATTAAAAAATTAAAAAAGGCCTCAGGGACAGAAATCAAAAGAGTTTAAAGGGAAATCAATACACTACTATTATTTAACAGGCTGCAGGACCGGTGTTTGATTTGGTTCACTCTCTAATCAGACTACTTCCTGTGTTTAAAACAGCATTTCATAAGGCCATCATGATCATCACACCCCAGACATAAGTGTAAATTAAAAGCCATTCTCCTGCTAAGTGGGTCATCGGGACTCATCTCTCTGTCTGTCCTTCTTGTTTTCTGTGGGATTGGAAGCCTCCAGACATTTCATCCTCTTCTTTCACCTTCTCTATACGCCTGCCTCCCTTTAACGCTCCATCTCTGCCTCTTATTTACTCTCCCCACCCCCCTCATTTACTCCCGCCCTTCCTCCATCTTTCCCTCCATCACCCTGTCCCATAAATGGACCGTGAAAATCCCATCAGAGTACAGGAGTGAGAGGGCGTTGATAAGTAATGAGCAGTGAATGAATAAGAGATGGCCGCCACTTAGTTAATACGGTGTCCTTCTTGTTGAGTGAGATCGATGTCTGGCCGTCTTCCTCCTCCTCCTCCTCCTCCTCCTCCTCCTCCTCCTCCTCCTCCTCCTCGGTCTGCACTTAAACAGGCTCCCAGCATCATGTTGCACAGCTGAAATGGCTGTTGAGTTTTTGAGGTGGCACTCAGAGAAGGTTTTTATTTTGGTGGGCGGCACTCTCTTCCTTTTTTCGTTCATACTGTTGTACTGGGTCTTACCGTATCTATACGCATCCTCTCCCTGCTTCTGATTGGAAACAGAATGCTTCTTCTGTGCAGGAAATACCAGATATAGCAACCAAAGAATTATAATAATGCGTGTATCCGCCCTGTCATTTGGATCCGCTCCAAAATGTTCTGGGTTATTCCCTGGCCCATGCTACACTCTTCCACCAAGTTTCATAACAATGGGGTCAGTCGTTGTTCTGTAATCCTGCTGACCAACAGACAAACAAACAAACCAACCAAACACAAATCTCCACCTATAATCTCTTGTTACTTACTGCCAATACGATACGATGCTACGATTTGTGATACGCTCATATCGGTTGATGCTATCAGTTGGGTTTTTAGTAAATTGCGTGATGGAAATATCTAGCTATAAAGACTCAGCTGCCATGTTGCCACAACAAAAGTACAGTTGGACAAATCAAAAGTCTCTTTCTTTACAGTAGACTCTTCAGATCACAAATCCTCAACAGTTGGGGGTAAGAGACCAGCTCTTAACTGAACACACGATGACCTCCGTATTCTCTCTAAATGATATTTATTATGCTTCTGCACAGTAATCCTAATTGATCTTGATATGGACCTAATTGCTGAGCTTTGGCTAATTCCACATATCCTCCTCCCATTGTTCCTGTTCCTCACCAACACATGAGATTCAGTGCAACACATTCACTGCCAGGTCAGGGTGTCAGATGTTTGGATTTTAAACCTCACCTACTTTTAAATGAATAGTTCTCCACCTTTGGGGTTTTAAAGGTGGAGAACTACTGTAGCTCAAGAGGACTGTTGTTAGTTTGTTGTAAATGTTGTGCTTTTAGATGAATATGATATTCATATAAGTGACTCTGATGCTGTACTGACACATCCTACTGAGCAATGGCTGCCATGACTCAGCAGTGTGTGTGTGTGTGTGTGTGTGTGTGTGTGTGTGTGTGTATGTGTGGGTGTGTGTGTGTGTGTGTGTGTGTGTGTGACCTGGGGTTACATACTGGACTGTGAGTAACGCTATGTCAAATTCCTTGGGGAGTAAACATGAAGCAGCTGCACGAGTGTGTGTGTGTGCGTGTGTGTGTGTGTTTGTGTAATTATTTGTGCTTTTTGCATATATGCATTGACAGTTTAGCCATGTATGAATATATGATTAGGTATTTATGCAACATTTTGCTGCATTTCATCGTGTCTATGTGTTTTATGCTTTATAAATTCTTTAGAGAATTCACTAATGAAGACAGACAGTTGGATCATTATTGTATTTGTTGCAAATCAAACACTAAGTACATCATGGAGCAGCCTGGGGCTGACTATCCCACTGCTACACACACACACACACACACACACACACACACACACACACACACACATTCGGAAGGCATAAATATGCATAAGTGAAGCGGATGAACTTTTGCTGAGGGAATGCAGAGAAAGACACACTGATCCAGTTTCCTCTGATCAGTCAAGCAGAAAACACACTGCCTATTTAAAGCACATGTGTGTGTGTATGTGTGTGTGTGTGTGTGTGTGTGTGTGTGTGTGTGTGTGTGTGTGTGTGTGTGTGTGTGTGTGTGTGTGTGTATATGTGATGCAACTCAGTCCAGTAAAGAGCAGCTAGCCCTGCCACTGAGTTAAATATTAAAAACCACAGATGCAGAGTCTCTGCTTCTCCTGCTGTGTGTTTGCAGCGTCATCTTTAAAATCGTTTTAGATTTGAAATGGGACAAATTTGACTTGATTCATAATTAATGTGTTGTGCACATTACCATGTCAAAGACATTAACTTAAAACAGCATTTGTGTTTGGAAACACAAAGTGTCGTTGGGTCAGAGCAGCCCCCAAAACAGCACATGCCAAGGCTGTCACCTCATAATCCTGCAGTGTGGGACGCAGCAGAGGAAGTGATCCGATGTTCCACCTTGAGATGCATGTTGTCATTTATTTTCTTTTGGACGGTACCATAACATTTTCCTTTAGGTCTGTCATTTTGCATTATTGGTGATTAAGCTGGGCGATATGGAGAATATAAAATATACAAACACAATCTCTCTCTAACCTTAACCAAAGGGTTAAACCACCATCCCCCCCCGACCTCTATCCTATGAAATGTTCATGGTACATAAACGTACCACTATCAGCCATTGCCACTGAACATAATCCAGATTCCAAACAGCGATTACATTTCCATCATAAAGTATTTGGGGAAAGAAAGGAGTGTACAAACATCATTTCTAGGAGACAGGGTTGCTCTTTATCTGCCCGTTTGTACAAGCGTTGGATCTAACGCATCATAAACACCTTTCACATCCTCCTCCTGGACATTACAAACCCATGTGCTCTCTTGCTTCCAAACCTCTTCAAACAACATGTGATTCAACATATCTGCCTCTCCTGTAATTGCATGTTTTGGGCAACTTTAAAGCTTGTGTCTTTCTGTATAATCGCACATCAGTCTTGATCAAAACGGATCATTTCCCCTGAGATGTTAGCCGATGTTCTTCTTTGCCCTGGTGGCTGGTACCTCAAAATTGGACCATAACTGAGAGAGGAACGATGTTGGATCCGTATACAGCTCCCACATTTAATCACTCCCTCTGTGCTTTGAGCCGCTCCGACAGGATGCCACTTAGAATGGCTCTCCTTACGCTCCCTTCTGTCACCTGATTTATCTTTGGCTTTTTTCTGCTGGGATTTGTTCTCAAGTTTCTAAACTGTTGTTGTTGTTGTTGTTGTTGTTGTTGTTGTTGTGTGCCGCTTTACACTGTGAAACAAAGCTGCTGCTGTTGTTGGAGTCGCTTCTCTCATTTCCAGAACATATGCTGACGTTCAGCTTCCCATACTGTTTGTCCCTCCACATGCATTACATTAAGTCTGTTTGCAACTCAGCCAGCTCCATTGTTCATCTCCTGTGAGTGCTTTAGATTCACAATTTGTCAGAGAAATAGACAGTTTCATAAATTGGATCATTGTTTGAGGATTGTCTTGATTAGGGTAACACTAGAACTCCTTTCTTCATATATCCTGTGACTGAAGAGGCCATGACGTTGGTGATTTCTTTTACCCTACTTTAGTTGTTGATGAGATTTGTGAGTCGATATCTAATTTTTGCCAACGTATAAATGATTTACGTGCACAATAAGGTATAAAGGGAGGCGGCGAGTTCACAGGAATGTCGGCTCATGAGTTCGAGACAGATGGAGGAATAAAATACCATGTATGTGACAAATTAGCACTAAAGGTCCTTAAAGAGCTGAACTTCCACTAAGTGTGTGTGGTAGAGACGAATCCAGATGGTAGGTGGGCAGACGGTGTAGATTTATTCTGGTACGGTGACATGAGTCACAATGAACACAGTTGGTGTGGCAGGAAGGCTGGTTCGTACAACGACTGTTTATCTTGGGGAAACACACGCCACTGACTTGAGATTTGTGACACAATCAAAGACAAAGATAACACTGCACGTCTGTATGTGACATGCATTACATATGAATCATTCACTTTAAAATGCATCTCTGGTGTATACACGGAAATCAGATTTAGTTTCCTTCCTCGCCAGAGCTGTCGCTTACTCTCATGTTACATCATTTTGATATTGACAGTAAACATCTTGTCTCGCTTGTTTCCTCATCAGCAGGGACGAGAAACATTTTGACAATCGTGTCCCCGTGTTGAGCCGCCTGCGGCCGGTTTGTTGTGATCTGTGCTGTGGTTTGTTTCTGTTTCACGTGGATCGGATACTCACTGCGTTAACAGGGACGCTGCACCCAACTATTGGACATTTACCAGATCTATAATAGGCTTATGCATTTGAGTATAAGACCGCAGACTCGCATTGTTCCAAAGCATCACTGGGGGAAAGAGTAGTGTTTTGTGGGTCTGCTCACGGAAGGTTGTGATATAAAAGCAGCTACAGGACTCGTGTTACTGTAATAACCACCACATCTCCATCAGCTCCTGCTTCCTACAGATACAGTACATCATGGTAATGTTATGCTACAGTCGGAACATGTTTGAGTTTTAATGATGACTCGTACATATTAGGAAAACCAGGTAACCTCATGTCATGTCTTAAAAAGCACAAGAGTGCTGGTTTTCTCAGAGTAACATGGAGTGTTCTTCTCTTATGTAAGTGAATTCAGCGCCTCAGGCAGTACTACATGAAATTACGACAATTTTCTCAGCAAAAGTGGGCGCTTTCATCTCCCGAGACGCTGTTACTAAGGTAATTTAGTGCGAGTGCTGAACTGTGCCGACTGGCTGTGCCTGACTAACCTCATTCCAGATGGCAGCTCGCCGACCATGACAGGTCAGCCTTACTCGCCTGTTACCTCAGGCCCTGCAACACACACTGTTATGTTGCACAGTACTTATGAGGACATTCTGTTGACTTTCAGTCTCAGTTCAGTTCTACTTCCATTTATCAGCCTCTCAAAGTGTCTTATAGCTTCAAACATGGATGGCACATTTCTTCTCTGTGAATAGTGTGAAGGGGTGAGGAGTTAGTGAGCTAACGAGACCTCTGGAGCTAGCGAGGCTCCTTTAGCCGCTACTAGCGTCACACACCCGGAACTCCAAACGTCCTGTCAGCAGATGAGAGGAGAAAACCCTGATTTTCTTTCTTCTTAAGTATTAATAGTAACTACAAATAACAGCAAACACAATTAGTTTTGTAACTTTTCTTTCATGGAACATTTTAATTAAATTGCATGTTCATAATAAAACATTAACTCTTAAATAACTTGCATCAAGTTACAGGAGCTTATTGTTGTCAAAGCCTTGTTTTTATAGTGTGTGTGTGTGTGTGTGTGTGTGTGTGTGTGTGTGTGTGTGTGTGTGTGTGTGTGTGTGTGTGTGGCTGACTGTACTGTCTGTGGCGATGTGTGTCGTAAAACCATCATGCGGCACATGTGTTAATTTGACCGGATATATGAGACTGAAGGCCTCTAGGCTGACAACTGGCCGGTTTCGACGGGTGGTCAATCTAGTCAGCTGTTGAGTTGCATTGTGGGTAATGTAGACACCATGTTTTGCCAAAGAAGAAGAATGCGTGGATCTGCTGCATCAGTTTCAATACTTTTTTAAAAGATGTCCCTTGACACTGTTATAGAAGTGCAATGCTGAAAACATGGATTTCTCTTGGTGTTATAGAACCCAATTTAAATTCTAACCGTAACCCGTCGGTTAACCTTGTGGTGACCAGATTTATGTCCCCACATGGGAGCTCAGTCCCTATAATATGAGTGTGTTAACAGATTTCTGTCCTCACAATGTCATAGCACACACACACACACGCACACGCACACCCTGACACACACCCTGGCACAGAGTAACTGAAGGCTGTGCTGCTGGACTGCGATGAATGTAGGTTAATGCACACTTTACTACACTTCCTCTCCTCTGGCTCTAACACACTAGACCTACTCTGCAGAAAGGCTGTGTGTGTGTGCGGGGGTGGGGGGGGGGGAGTGTAACTGTAGTTAACCGTGTGTGTGTGTGGGAGAGAGAGAGAGAGAGAGAGAGAGAGAGAGAGAGAGTATATTTGTGATCTATTTCTGGTAACAAAATAAGTGCTGATGCCAGACCTCTGAGGAGCGTGTGGACATCCTATAGTGGAACAATGAGCTTCGTTACAAGCGGCTGCTCATTCATTAAGAAGCCCAATACATTATGTGCGTGTAGATGAGTCTTATGTGAGCATGCCAGCGTCTGTAACATGTGATGTAGCGTAACCGTGATCGTTAGCATTTTTAAATCACAACACAGAATAATCGACAGCGTCCCATGTTAGCCCGTAATAGATTCATCAATTCCAATAAACATAATTTGCACTGGATTCATAACATTTACGCCCTGGGCGATCTCCCTACCTTCTTTATTTATTAATATGGAAGATGCCCTGATCAATTATTGATCAGTTGTTCTTTGCTCTGCAGCTCTTTTGTTTCCTCGCCGCTCTCTCTTCAGAAGCTAAACCCCACAAGGAAAAGTCAGGGCGGTAAAACGATTCTCCCTCCTTCCATCCTGGAGTTCATTCAGGCAGTTATGGCAGTAGCCACTGATCCATGCTTCGGTTGATCTAAGACGACTGGGGAGGAATCTATTTCTCTGGAGAGGATGTGACAGCGTTGAGCTCTGTCAAACTGTGAAAGGTCTCATCATAGTCAGCACAAGTGGAAGCATTTGAAGTAGTTTTCTCTTTCTCAGCAGGGACTTGCTTTTGAGTTGTTGATAAATACAGCAAAATAAAGTTGAACTTGAGCTTCACATTATACATTAATCTATTATTAATGTATTTTTTTTATGCTTCAAAACAGGCGGCCACACACTGAATTAAAAAAGTTTACGAGTAGGTGAAAGGCGGCGACTCATGGAGATGAAGTTTTTGCACAGCTGCTCCGGACATATTTGAGCAGTGAACCTTATGCTATTAATATTGATGGTCTACATGTAGATGGTTGAAAAGCTTCATATAGCGGTTTTTATAGTGTCGAGGTTTTCTGCTTTGTATGACGAATAACTTCTGCTCCACATGTTGGGATTCTGGGTTAAGATTTACAACACTTTGGTCAAGTTTGGTCACGCTAGCGAAGCAAATGTTGGTCTCCCATATATCGTATATATATGTCTCAATCATATCACCATTTAAACATCATATGACATTGAAAGCACATCTGATCTTGTATTAGGATGGTAAATCTAGCCTCTACGACGTCATTTATCGTGGATTTGTCTGATACAGTAATTCAGAACTTTCCGCTAATGGATACTTGTTTTGTTTTGGTTGAGCTTAAGCTAAATGTTGCATTGGAAAGTATATAGTATCAGCGTTCAAATGGCTGTGTAGCAGCTCAGCAGAGGATTGAGAGGCTGGTCGATGGTGGATGAGAGGATGAAGAGGAGGAAGGGGAGAGGAGATTGGTTTTGACCTCCACCAGATGTGAAACACTAATACTGTAACACAGCTGGATGACTACACTGATGGAGCGATACACTGGTTGTTCTGATGGAGTACAGCTATATTTACTGTATGTATAGAGTTACATTTAATCATGTTTTTATAGCAATAAAGGCTTTTGTTAAATTAATTTGGATTAGACCAATCTAAGAGGTTGTTACGGGCTTTCATCAATAATTCATTCTTCCACAATCATTCGCGGCTTCCTGTGATTTGATGAAGCCATAAGTGGGATGCAGAAACATGTTTTTATGGCTATTAACAATAATTTGTAGCCGTAGCTAACTGGTTTGGCGTTATGGATAGGTGCTGCACAGGTTAGCTAGCTCGTGTGAGTGTATTCATCGGTATCAGTTACTATCATCAATGTTGTGTAAATGAAATGTGTTGGGTTTTTACCAATAGGCTGATTTGGCTAATAATATGTTGGATTCATGTTATTATTTACATTTTTTGATGAATTGCAGAAATTCAGACGACCCCCTAGCAGTCACGGACCCCCTATTGAAAACCCATGTTTTTAAATACTAATAATATTGTTACTCTTTGATATCTAACTATGTATGTCTTTCCTTCAATGTTCTCGATTGTGGTGTAATACTGAGGACCTATGGAAGTGCAGTGTCGTGTCTGAAGTTGACCAAGTAATCGGCTCTCGTAGTGGAAATGATTGACATCCAACACGCAACTGTGAGTGTGCACTGTGACGCACAAAGTGGAGATTGTGGAGGCAGCTGCAGCTCCTGCGATATATATCAGGAACTGGCTCTCACCCTGCAATCTGCCACTGATTCTCTCTTGCAATGGATTCACGAGGCACCTGAGCAGCATGTTACCCAGAATGTGCTATTTAATTTAATGCGCTTCATGTTTCTGCACAAGGAAGTGGATCATTCTTGGCTGCTGTTTTTCACCACAGAATTGTCAGCCTTTCATGGTGCAGAGCTTAAGGGAAGGAGAAGAGGAAGAGTGGTCAGCTCCTTCCACACTTCACTTGTGCATTATTGATTCACAAACGTTCAACCCTATTTACCACCAAGTAAATATTAGTTCCAAGTCCTATTGAGAAAGAGAGCAGGGGGTCTGAGGGTAAATGGAACAGAGTTAGAAGAGAATATAAAGGTTTATGAATGCAAATGAGAATAAATTAAAGGGGAAGTGAGGAGGTAAATGAGGGGCTTCACCCCCTCCTCCGCCTGCTCCTCTTCCATGTCCCCTGGGTATTATTCTGACAAGGTCAACACCACCATCAACCTTTCCCCGGCTGTCAGCCAAACACATAAGATCTACCGATTGTTCTCCTGTGGGTCACAGTGACCCCCATCTTCTCTCTCACATTACTCAACACAACTGTTTCTCTACGACATTAAAAAAGTTCCCAACAGTGCCTGAACATTAGTCTCTGATTCAAATCCGACCGTGCAGGGATTCTTTGTGGAGTGTATGCATCCTTTGCGTCCTCATGTGACGTAATGTTTTCTAGAAACACAACTGTGTCAACAACAGTTCTGATTATATTCTACTCCGAGCATCAGCAGAGTGATGCTGCGGGGATCACAGGGTTTCTTTTTAATTGTCATAATGCGGGAAAGATTTTAGAGTTACAAGCAGAGTTAACTGTATACGACAATATGACAAATGTTGAATTTAAACCCCTTAAACAAAACGTTTTGTTTGTGAGATGCATGTTCTGGAAAAAACTCCCATTTACATAAATAGAGAGGCAGAAATGACATTTACTCCACAAAGTATCTGGCATTTAGTAGTATATAAATGTAATTGATGGCAGACAGGGTTCTTATTGTAGTGTTGTGCTGTTTAGATGTATTACCCTCTCATTCCTATCTACTTATTACCCTTTTATATTGGACTGAGAGTTAATGTGAATCCATTCATCCCCATCATCCTTTACACGAAGCATTAAAGCTGCTTTGAGGAGTCAGTGGGCATTTAACAACACTAGCAATAATAACGAGTCTGTTGGAAGGGGGAGCATACACGCACTCGCAGATCCAGAAGTTCAAACCCTCTGCCTGCTCTCCAGTTAGCCGTCGTCTCAGCACCATAAGCGGTTCCCCTCCTGAATCCGTGCCGCTGCCTCTTCGCCTGCATCTTTCTTTCTGTGGAACCAACACAGCGGCGCCTCCACAAATGTCACAGACTGAATAAATGCTCCGCCGTCGCCTCTATAATAAGATAATGAGATAATAGCACTTGTTTCTGAGAGGAGGGCTGAAAAGACAAATGACACTCGCGTTTGGAGGAGTAATAAAGGATGAAAAAAGGTCAAGGGGACGAGAACAATAGACACAAAGAAGGGGAAGACATTGGATTTCTGAATGCACAGTTCTGTTCTGCAGGTGTGACGATTCTCGCTGAGATAAATTCCATTTCCTTTTCATCTGCATGGTTTTCTCATGTTCCTGTGTTTCTCTTTCGTTCCACATCTCTTCAGTGGCTCATCCTCTTCCTGCAGGTTGGCATGGTCTCCTGTAGGTTGAAGCATTGTGGCCAAATATATCCCTGCAGATTGTGACGACAGTGTGTCAGGCTTGGCATGGAGAGGTGTCTCATGAAGCGGTATTTTAAAACCTGTAAATATGGATTGAGGTGTTTTTGCATTATATTCTTGCTTTGGGAGCATTTTCTTATTATCTTATTCATTAGTTTGGTGCCTTTAGCATTTTAGCATCGGGGCAGTCCACATATCTGCAGAATAAGAAGTTATATTCAGCTATTTATAAATAGGTCGTGGAATTAGTGGAAATCTGCAGCCGCACATTGATGGTTAATATAATATATATATAGTTTACAGCATACATAAGAAAAACAAAGACAGCAAATGTTGAATACGTCACTGCAGCATGGTGGGGAACATAATATATAAACGCCATTGTTATGCTCGTACCTTTATCTGCAGCTTCAATGGGGATTATTTGTGGTCTTTTGTGGTGTGTGACAGCCGTCTTACTCTATATCTGTTTCTTTTGTATTTGTTGTTGTAACAATGTGTAACGCTGCCTTTCTGTCCTGTTCTCTCTCAGAGAAGAGACTCTCATGTCTGTGGCACACAATGCATGCTGGGATACACTCCAGCTCCCCACCACTCTGAAAAATAAGGTGGTTGGTTAAGAAAATCAATGAATGAACCACCAATGTTTACTAAAGTAGGTGAGGAGCAGACAGGCCGGTGGGTGGATGCAGCTCAGAACTTTGACCTGATGAGTTGAATAAATGTAGAAGCAGACAGAACACACAAACAAGAAGAGGGGATGTGCCAGGACAGCACTCACACGCCACATCCGTCATCCCCTTGTTAGCATCTTGGCATGCAAACACTAACACACACACACACACACACACACACACACACACACCAGACAGCTTGCTGGGCCAGATGGCCTCTTGGTGAGGAGCAGCGAGAAGCTCCACAGAAGGGGTTGGGTTGATTTGTGAACCATGACCTCCCACACGTCCCTCCTCCCGACTCCGGACAGCACGTGCGTAGAAGAGGGATGGACGGGGATAAGATCAGCGTGTGTGTGTGTGTGGGGGGGGGTTTAGTGGTTATTATGGGGATGTGGTGAGGGGATTATACATACAGTGACTTTGTGTAGTGGGAGATTTACTTTCAAACGTAGCCGTGGGAGTAAAAATATTAATAGTAATCTTGACGAAAAGAGAGCTGAGCCAGAAGGCAAAGCTCTCGATCTACCGGGCGATCTTCGTTCCTACCCTCCCCTATGGTCATGAAGGCTGGGTCATGACCCAAAGAACGAGATCACGGGTACAACATGTGTTTTCTCAGACGGGTGGCGTCTCCCTTAGAGATAGGGTGAGAAGCTCAGCCATCCGTGAGAGACTCGGAGTAGAGCCGCTGCTCCTTTACGTTGAAAGGATCCAGTTGAGGTGGTTCATCTAGTAAGGAGCCACCTGGGCGCCTCCCTAGGGAGGTGTTCCAGGCACGTCCAGCTGGGAGGAGACCCCGGGGAAGACCCAGGACTCGGTGGAGAGATTATATCTCCTCACTGGGAACGCCTCGGGATCCCCCAGTCGGAGCTGGAGGATGTGGCCCGGAGAAGGGAAGATTGGGGTTCACTACTGGAGCTGCTGCCCCCGCGACCCGACCCCGGATAAGATGTAGACGATGGATGGATGGATGGATGGATGGATGGATTTATAGAAGAGGTCACAAAATGCTTCACAAAGGCAGCGAAATAAAATCATCAGTGTTTAGAAGAAAAGAGATAAAAAACTATTTGCTGTATGGAAACCAATATAGTGTAGTTTTTTAAAGGAAATAAAAGCGTTAAAGGAGATCAGGGACTCAGGCGACCTGATAGGTTCAGAGCCTCGGGGCCCTGAATACAAAGCTCTGTCCCTTTCTTAGTTCTCAGTCAGGCCTCTGGAACAGAAAGACATCCCTTAAAGGATCTTACAGCACATACCACCTCGTACTATACTAAGAGGTCAGACCTGCAGCGGTGAGACTCTGTGAAGAGCCTTAAAAATAATCTGTCAAATCTATTCAAAGCGATACTGGGAGGCAGTGTGAGGATGAACAGGAGTGCATCTGGTTAAAAGCCTGGCAGCTGAGTTCTGTTCTGTGGAGTCGATCAAGAGACTCTTGGTTCAGCCAGAGTGGTGACAAAGATATATAACGATCAACACTAATACAGGGTGAATCCATCTTTACTTAAGGTTTACTCACATCAGACTATTTTACACATTAAGTGTCTATTGCTTAACAATATCATTTGTTTTATTGTTATACTCGGCTCAACAGCACATATGTTATATCAATAAAAGGAGTTCGTAACATGTAATGATTTCTTAGATTTACTGAGTGCTGTTTAACTGGAGGAATAGGTACTGTTATCTCTAAAGAAAATAATCATCCCACTCTGCTACATGGAGCACATGCATGTGTGTGTGTGCATGTGTGTGTGTGTGCAGATAAAGAGGAGCAGGTGGGACATGTGGGTGTGGTGATGGTGGAGCAGATTCATCACAGCTTGGCATGTGTGTAACAGTGTGGGTTTCCTTTGTCTTGTCTTTTCTTATTTACCAGTGACTGATGCACACACACACACACACACACACACACGCACACACACACGCACACACACACGCACTGACCCATGCCAACTAAACCTGAGAGTGTAGGGTTGCAGAGTACAGTTGCATGAGTTATTTGTATTAGAATGTAAACATGCTGAGTAGGACCGCAGAGGTTAAACGTATTAATGAACTCATGTTTATATATATATACAGTTTTATCTGCTGGACCAACATATATTTATATATATATATATATATATATTCAACATGCAAATGATCTTAGCAGCACAAACAGCTGTTGATGGTGATACACAGAATATTCTACCCTCTTAATATACTCCGCCTGTGGCTATTCTATGGAAATTAGGTAGAACATTGGGGGAAGAGCTCCATTTAGGAGCAAATAGAGACGATTTAGTGAGGATTAAAGAGCGTCAAACGCATTAGTCTCAGTGCTCAGCTTAAAGCACTTGCTGACAAAATGTTGGCTAATACTGAAGATGATATATGTGGCAGCACTCGGATTTATAAGATATGTAAGGATTTTGAGGTATTTCCTTTTGATACATCATGTTTGGGCGTGAATATTATAATGGATTTGTAGCTCCTCACTGTGATGACTTTGCAGAACGTTGCATTAGGAGAAGCTCACGTCTGCGATACGTTTTTATATTCTTGCTAGTTTGTTTAATTCTACCTCGTGTTGAAGTGTTGCTGAGAGAGGAACAAGTGACATGTGTTTTAGACTCTAATCTAGATTATAAAACGACCATGCAGAGTCTCGGCCTGTGAGACGGGGTCCCAATGATTTTGCTCTGGGCTCGGATCATCCAGGGGGAATAGTCTATCGGGTGAAGTGATTACATAACCAGCGTTTTAGGAAAAGCCTCGGAGGTAACTGGTCGTACTGGTTTCACAGTTTCCCTTCACTGAGGCGTGGTGTTTTCAATTCTTCAGCTCTTGATGTCGAGAGAGATGTAGGCGTCATGTCTCGAGCAAATAACAAGTTTAAAGTCGCTCTTTACTAACTGAAGTGTGAGATCATCTATTTAATTCTAGCGGATTTGTGTTTGCAGTTATTAAAAAGTAAATAATGACACTTGCTAAAGCATTTTTAATTGAATAGTTTTTTCTATATTTGTGTTTGTCTCTGCAGTGCCAGATCTCCCAGGCCCTGAACGGTGTCTCTGACAAAGCTAAAGATGCCAAGGAGTTCCTGGTTCAGCTCAGGAACATGCTTCAGCAGATACAGGTAACACCGCTGTACATCACCTGTGCACTCAATTCTGTGTGAAATATAATCCCACCTGTAACTATCTGTACAGCTCTGGATTAGAAGATGTCATGGGATGTCAAGATGTTTTTTTTATCAGTGAATTTACAATATAAGGCAGATACTAGCATTTGACTCCATTGCCCAGAATGCAATGCAGCTACAAAGCAAAAAGTGTGTGAGTGGTCTGTCATAACACAGCAGATAATCTTGCTTTGGCAGACTTCTCTTCTGTCTTTGTTTTGGCTCGTGCTGGTTTGAAGATACCGAAGCACAAAAGTTGGATAAAAACTCAATTAATTGTTGTTATACTTTAACGCCGTAAGATTAAACTTTACTATCATTTAGCAGTGTCCCAGTTCCATACTAATAGTAAGCAGGTTTTGATAATATAGCAAGATTACACAGCGAATGTGACATCTCTTTAGAAAGGATGTAATTTCCTGTTGGACCATGTTGATACTCACTACACAAACAATATATTAATATATTATATTAATATCTTATATTCTAAAGCACATGTATAAATATAGCGTGCTGTAGTTGAGCAGGTGGAATCACTCCTCTGAGAGTGGTTGTTTCAAAGCCTCAGGATCTCCATGAAGGTCTGGCTGTGCAAGATTGTACCAGAACCGACATCCATGTCGGATCAGTTACCTTCACATGTAGAGGTCTTTACATAATTTACATCGCCACTGATTTTCTGGACTAAATACATTTTGCTTTGGGGAAGCTGGTAATGGGTAATAAGCTCCAAATAAATCAGTCACAGAGGCACATTTGGACTCCTCACACCGTGCAGCAGGAGGCTAAATCCACTGAATCACCAAACTAAAACAAACCATGTCTGCCAAATGTGTGCAGTGTGTGTGTGTGTGTGTGTATATATATATATTATGTGTGTTGGTGTGTTTATATGTTTGTGATTTCCCTGCAGACAGCATTGCTGTGCAGCTGATCTCTCCTGCAGCATCTGCCAGTCATGCACACACTTTAACACACACACACACACACACACACACACACACACACACGTTGTCTGCACTGTCATATCTTGTCAGCCACAGCACTGTGAACAGGCATTAAGAGTCTTATTGCACAATGAATGAGAGGATTGCATTTAAATGAAAAAAACAAACTCTTAGCGCTACTTTGCTCTGACTGAGAGGAGGGAGAGAGACGGATGGATAAAGGGAAGGAATTGTGGGCGTGAGGAATAAATATCTCCAGCACTCATCCTCTTATAGATCTGAACTGTGTCCCACAGTGGAGCAAACGTGATTGGAAATCACTGCTATCTAAGATTTCATCATGTGGGCTCAATGCAGACAGAAAATGCTTCTGTGGATTCTTAATGTGTCGCAGACCTTCAGCACGTTTTCTGATCTCACGCTTGTACGGTTAATGTTTGGTGAGCTTCTGGCACAGAAATGACTTGGTTAGGTTTAAGGAAACATTGTGGTTTGTGTTAAAATGACTGCTTTGTTAAGGTTATCAAATCAAATCAAATCAAATGTATTTATATAGCCCAATATCACATATTATACATTTGTCTCAGTGTTTACAGACTGTATAGGTTACGACACCCTCTGTCCTTAGACCCTCTGTCCTTAGACCCTCTGTCCTTAGACCCTCTGTCTTTAGACCCTCTGTCCTTACACCCTCTGTCCTTACACCCTCTGTCCTTAGACCCTCTGTCCTTAGACCCTCTGTCCTTACACCCTCTGTCCTTACACCCTCTGTCCTTACACCCTCTGTCCTTAGACCCTCTGTCTTTAGACCCTCTGTCCTTACACCCTCTGTCCTTACACCCTCTGTCCTTACACCCTCTGTCCTTAGACCCTCTGTCCTCAGACCCTCTGTCCTTAGACCCTCTGTCCTTAGACCCTCTGTCTTTAGACCCTCTGTCTTTAGACCCTCTGTCCTTAGACCCTCTGTCCTCACACCCTCTGTCCTTAGACCCTCTGTCCTTAGACCCTCTGTCCTTAGACCCTCTGTCTTTAGACCCTCTGTCCTTACACCCTCTGTCCTCACACCCTCTGTCCTTACACCCTCTGTCCTTACACCCTCTGTCCTTAGACCCTCTGTCCTCAGACCCTCTGTCCTTAGACCCTCGCATCGCACAAGGAGAAACTTCCTAAAAGAAACCCCATAATTAAAGGGGGAACAATGGAAGAAACCTCAGGGAGAGACTGAGGAGGGATCCCTCTCCCAGGACGGACAGACGTGCAGTAGATGTCGTGTGTACAGGATAAACAACATAGTACAAATACAACATGTGACAGAAATGATATTGTGTTGAAAAAGAGAAAGTTTGGATGAATCCAGGAAAATGTCAATAAGGCTTCCTGGTGTCCAGCAGGACCAGGGCAGCAGGCGCAGCCACGATTCATGATACTGACGTAAACTTTATCAGTGGCAACCTGCCACATGAGACACAGACACTCCGGGGATGATACCCCGGATGGTGAGTTAGTAACATACATTTACATAATGCATACAGATAGAGAGGGAGTAGAAGAGAGGGAGGGGAGGAGAGAGGAAGAGAAGGAAGAGAGCAGGGAGGTGTCCCCCGGCAGTCTAAGCCTATAGCAGCATAACTAGGGGCTGATCCAAGGTAAGCCTGAGCCAGCCCTAACTATAAGCTTGTAGTAAGATATGTAGTAATTTTCACAATAATTAACACTCAGGGAACAGCATCACAAGTACACATATTGAATGTCTACTTAGGTAAATGAACATAAAGGTACATGTTACTTATTACATGTTACTTATTTGAGCCCAAACAATTATTTAAATGAAAATGTCACAATCCTTTCTTTGTAAGGGGGTCACAAACCGAAAGAGTTGAGAACATCTGGTTTCATCTTTACATGTTGCAGACGTATCAAATGTTTTTTATTGTAAAATCTTCAACTGAAAAGTAACTTGTAACTCCAGAGGTCAGAGACATTTAGTGTAGTAAAACAAGTACCATGTTTACCTCGTGTAGCGGAGTAGATGTGTAAAGTAGCAGGAAACCTTCCACCTCTGGGTGATGCTTTTCGAAAAGCTGGAAGGGGAATGAAATGTGCTGAAACAGTTTAAAACGTCACCAATCATTGATGCATCTTTTCTCATTTCTTCCTCTTAAATGTGTTCCTTAAAAATGTAAAAGACAAATCCTATGGCTTATTCTTAGAAACACGAGCACACTAATGGATTTATTTTTCTCTTCCGCATCCAAAAATCCAGATTGTTCTTTAATTTGATGCTCCAGAAAATCTTTCATTGGAAATGTATAAACTGTTGACCTCATGTGGCTAAATGGGAGCAAAGCCCCGCAGTCCGGTTGTAAAACCCTGAGAGAAGCCCTCGTGAATCTCTGGGATACATTACACATCTGATGCAAAGCAATAAAACACCAAAGAGGGATCGCTAGACATTCACGGGGGCACCGAGAGGACGCCAGGCCGCAGTGTGAAGCCCCCTGCGGTCTGTGTCTGCGCTGCGAGTTGTGAGGAAGTGTAGACAAGGCGCCCACAGCTCATCAAAGACCCTCTCAATCCCCTTCAAGCCTGAGCTTGTAAAGGATGTCTTCACACCACTGGGTAACAGGAGGAGGTCTGGAGAATGTAATGAAGTAAAAGTCATCTTCTTGCTAATAGAGAAGCTTGTTCCAATGTCTCTGCTGGTACTTCCTTTGTATTTCCTTATCAAAACTAGAGTTAAGTTCCTGCACACTGCACGTATGCTTTACGTATGTGATGTATGATATGGACGTTTGTCTTGAGGGGAAATAGCTGCAGCAACAAACGTTTCATGATTTATTTTTGTCTGCAGGCTTTTTGAAATAATTACCACTGTATACTAATGTTTGTGTGGTGAAAACAAAAATAGAAGAAGATCTGAGTGGTGAATTAACATACCAGTAACCGACACAAAGCAGAAACACACACCAGCAGGTCTATTTCAGTCACAGTGTGGATGTATTGATTATTTCTACCTGAGAGCCCAGGATGGAGAAGGACACCTGACGGTATCTTTATTGTGACAAAACTGTTAAATATGACGTCTTTACAAGGACCCCCCCCCCCCCACCCTCCCTCTGATTGTGTGTTCAGGAGAACGGCGTGGAGTTCGAAGCTTGCCTCGTGGCCCAGTGTGACTCTCTGATCGAGGCGCTCACCCGACAGAAAGCCAAACTGCTCACCAAAGTCACCAAGGAGAAGGATTACAAGCTAAAGGTGGGACTGATTCATCTCTTCCTTGTTGTCCGTCCAGCCTTTCAGGGAACCTTTCAACATGAAACAGCAGCTCTCATCTCTTTCCTGTCTAAAGAGAGCGGCGTATTGAAATCTGCCGTCTCTGCTTTTGTATTTTTGGTCTGTCTGTCTGCTTTATCGACCTGTCTGTCTGCTTTATCGACCTGTCTGTCTGCTCTCACCAGCCACAGTTGCAATTCTGTGTGATACCTCTCTTTCTATTCCACCACTTTGTTTATTTCTCAGTATATCAGCAACAGCCAGAACACTGGGAAACAAATCTGTAAAGAGAATTAACAAGTGTTGTTTAAAGTATTAGGGAATTAGCTTTTAACGTTAAATATTTACAGGACCCAATAAGCAACAAGATCGGTGATAAACATCCTTATATATTAATAACTCGCATAAAAAATGTTTTTTCTGATTCAACGATTGGTGCATGAAAACACCTTACACCTCTGTCAAATATATTACGCCAAATTCAAATGAGTAAGAAGACTAAAAATAACCAGTTCTGTTCTAATTTTGAGAGATGATAGTCGGGTCATCGCTAATAATAAGAAGCTGATTATCAAAACGTTCAGTCTCAGCTTCCAAACCAACTCGCAGTGTAGTTTTTTTTTCCACTTTCCTCTGTAAATCCTCCGCTGGGGTTTTCCTAAGTCGTAGTGTATCACATGGACGCCTGCCCAGCCTCAACGTGCCCACCGACTGACTGACCGTCTGGCTGGTGGCGGGGGAGGAGGGGGGTTGTTTGGACGGAAGCCCCAAGGACAGCTGTTGTCATTATCTGCAGGCTGGGGATTGAGATTTAGCCAGAGGGCAAAGAGCTGGAGGCTGCGCCGAAGCTGGAACAAAAGAAGAATAGCTGCTTGTTGATGGCTGATAAACGCTTCCACATGAATAAATACATTTAGCACATTGTTTCTGTCTAAATGAAAAAAATGACATGCTCTTATAATGCCTGAGCCACATAAATAAATATAATTTATATATATAAATATAATTTATATATATAAATAAATATCTAAATATATTTATATATATATATATATATATATATAAATATAAATATATGAATATATATATATATATATATATATTATATATATTTATATAAAAATATAAAAATAAATATATATATATATATATATATATATATATATATATACACATTATATTTACTCTTGACATTCTTCTGTTTCGTCTTTTTATTTTCCTCTAAAACCTCTAAACTACATCACAGTTTTGCAATAATCATATTGGATTATATTTAAATGGCTTATATGGTCATATTCTGCAAATGTACCTTTAACCAGGAATTTTCACACATTATTTGCATTTTTTGACGCGACGCCCACAACTCAGAAAAACACTAAACAATCTTTCCATAAATGAATTGCGGGACTAAACGCAGATTGTGTTTGTTCTTCACACAACGTGTAAGTTATGTAACTGCAGTGGAGAGAAAGCACAACTGTTTTTCATCCAGTCGTGCCAGTGGAAGGAGCAGGCTTTAAATAGATTATCTATTTCTGTGGATCTTCATATTGTCTGACCGTGAACTCACATTTTACCCACTCTTTTTTCCTTTTTTTCAAAAGCACTTACAAGTCCTTTAATCTTTTTTTGTAGATACAGTACAGCTTTGGCCAGACACACAAACAAAGCAAATCTAAAGACTGTGACTACAGGCGGAGGTTTCTAAAAATCCCCAAAGCCAGAGTTGAATCCCTTAAAAGCAATATATTTAGTTTTTCTCTTTCAAAGAACAGACAGAAATACTCAGCGTATTTGTCTGAGTTGCCAGCGTCAGTAAACTAATTCTAAACCAAAGAATAAAATGAGCACATTTGATAAAAAAATATATTTTGTAATTACGTTTGTAAGTATTAACAATAAATGCCAGGATGTTATGTCTTCAGGGAGTTCTATGGCATATGTGGAAAAAGTTGTACAAAGCCTTTTGTGACTCCAGATTGAGCTGCGTGAAGTCTGATCAATTGTGGAGCGTTGGATGGGTCTGAAAACTACACGCTTTTAAAAAGAAGTTTAGCTCGGCAGACCTCTGCAGCCCGCTCCTCGTCTCCGCTTGAGACTAGAGGCTAGCCGCTACTCGCATAACACAACCCAAATTGCAGTCGAGTTGCATTGTGGGTAATGTAGGCGCCAGGTTTTTGACAAGGAAGACGAATGCATGTGGAAAAGAAGACGATATCTCTGCTTCAGAAAACTCTTATCCCTCTAACAGCCCTTGGAATAAATGTCCCCACGTTTCCAAAATATACCCAAGATCCAAAACATCCTGACTCTTAAGGTCTATAACGTACACACACACACACACACACACACACACACACACACACACACACACACACACACACACACACACACACACACACACACATACTGTAGTTTTAGCCCTATTCCAGCATCTGATGGATTAATATTCTCCCCAACTCATACAGATGAGTGTGTATTGAAGTCGGAAGCCATCTTCCTTTCTTTTCTACCCCACTATATAATGTATATCATGGTCTCCTGTACTACACCATGCTCACGTAAACACTTGCTCTCCTAAAGTTACCAACAATGTTAAATATCATCTCAACATCTTGCTGTAACCTGAGCTGGAACATGCTTCAGTGTGTGAGGAAGAGGCTGTGAGTCATGTTGGCAGTGTGTCTGGAATCTCAACAAATTCATTTCAGATGCACGTGGAACATATGAAAAAAAAAGCGCCTGGAAAAGAGGGGGCTGACGGCACTTCTCAGCGGGACGCGAGGAAATTGAAATAAATCTGAGATTTACTCTGAGGCTTCACACTTCACGTTGTTTACACAGGAGATAAGAGCGGGTTTCAGCCGACCTCAAACGAGGAGCTAATGTTCTCCTGCTAAATAATGTCAGCGTCTGTGTGTGCATTTTGCTATTCCAGCTGCATGGATATACACAAATACATTTCTACAATTATTTTAATGAGCTTTCATTGATTCCTTCTTTTACCTCTTAATCCTACATCCTTATAGAAACCCAGAGACAAAGCTCTAAACTAAACATTTTCACACATACACACCTAAATATAGAAAGTGTAAAAGAGACACACTAATTTAATACTCAAGTTATGAATATCATGATTCTGATTGTGTACACCTCTGTTGGGTTGTAAGACAAACGCATGAAATTAAATGGATGAATTAAGATTTATTAAGGAGGGAGCGTTTAATTATACGGCACCTTTCTACGTCACAAAGTGCTTCTTAATAAATAAAAATTCATAAAAAGAAAGCAATAAAATACAGCACAATAAAATAATAATATATCTTTTTTAAATATACACATAAATCCAACTTTGCATATATTATTTACCCGTTTTTATCAGTCTGCTTCATCACAGATTGTTTTGATCCTCTTCCAGTTCACTCTTCACGCTCTTCATATTTCAGTTCATACGGCAGTTGACAGGTGAATAATTAACTGTGATCTCATTAACCATCAAATAAACGAGGATCCTAATTTCCAAGACTCAGTCTAATTAACTCTCTGATTTATTTAGGCGGCCATCGGTTAACGGTGTAATCAGTTATCTTGGATTCGCTAACATCACGACGCTTTCTGTCTAATCTCATGCAGAATCTTTTTAAATGTTGACGTATGTATCAGGTGCGTATATACACACATGTGCAGCACATATTATATACATATATCAGTTGTACTTTGAGCAGATAATTAAAGATCGCTGACTAGTTGAGATGTGTTGCAGGGAACAAAACAAAAGGCTAATAATGCGGCGACGGTTCGCTGAGTTTCAATTAGCCTCCAACGACTGCTTGTGACACCCGTCCAAATCTCATTTCCCTGCTGCTCAGAGTTCATCCAGCAGATAGCCCGTGGTCTCTCAGTGTGTGTGTGTGTGTGTGTGTGTGTGTGTGTGTGTGTGTGTGTGTGTGTGTGTGTGTGTGTGTGTGAGACATTCAAAGAGCTAGAGAGTCTGAAAAAAAGTCACATTTGTCTGGTAACGGCTGATAACGCCGTTCTAAGCCGTTTCTGTAAAACACTCCCTTCCCCTCACCCTGGTCTGATGTGAAACATGTTGAAACAGAGTTACTGCTGGTGATGAAGTGCCAGGAGTGTTGAAGAAGGAATCATACAGTCATGCTGGCAGACAGTTTTTAATTTCTGCACCTTTTTTCCTGTCTGTTTTGCCTGCCAGCCAATCACCTGATCCGCACAGCTGCTCTTTATTCCCTGATCATCTCCTACATACAACAACATGATGCCAGTCCGAGCTGTTCTCCTGTATCAACTACTAAATGCCTGCATTTGTTCCATATTAGCACAAAGAACCTCCTTGTTTTTCTTTGTGTTGTTGCATTTCTTCACTGTTTGTGTTGCTTCCTCGTTAATGTACCAGCTCATTTCCACCCCAGGTCAATTTCTGAGCAATCTAATTATTTAGCCTGCGTTTAGGTTTTTGACCTCTGCCTGCCCTTTCGACAGTAAGCCCTCTGGCTGATGCCCCTTTGTGCGGCAGTAGCTCAGCACAGACCAAGTTCTGAGTGTGGACCGGCTCCTCTCCAGGAGTCTCTCCAGAGGCCCTGTGTGCGTGTGTGTGTGTACATGTGTGACGATCAAAGTTGATTTGAATCGATATTTCCTTTCATAAGGTGTTCTGATCAGGACCTTCGGGGCTCGGTCACCCATCATGAAACCTTTGATTTATCGTGTAGCATTAACTATTCTGAGCAACATTGTATATTAAGTATTAAAAGTAAGATATGAGAAAGTACCATTAAATTACAACATGTGCAAGTTCTTCACCGCTCTCTTGGATTCACAACACAAACCATAGCAGCCTCCTCTTGGTTATTGGGAGCAGCTCGTCATATTCTTTGACGTGACTGACCTTCAGATGACTGATGAGGTTGCTGTTGACATTTCTAGGTTGCGTTCCTCCACGAGGGATTTCCTTTGAATACAACTTGAAAATTGCAAATGTATTGTGTCCTGGTACACCTGGTACACCTGGTACACCTGGTACACCTGCTGGACCAGTGATGCCCTTTGAGCAGCACACACAGTCTTTCGTGTTTTGCATCAGCTGATCGGCCTCTGATTAGACTATGCAGAACCAATATTAACATTCGTTGGCCGGTCGATGAGAGCACCAATGATGCTCCGTTTCGTCTTGCTGGGGGGGGAATCCTGGTTAAAAGGAGTGAAGACGACGTACGAGGTAGTCGGTATGATGTTGTGTTATCGGCTGATAATCAAACTGCAGCCTAACTCATACATTTGATCAGGGAATTTGACCATTTACACAAAGTATAACCAAATGTATTAAGACTTGTTGCTCGCTCCATGGTCTAATATTTGTCTTTTTGAAGGTTAAAGGCCTTGACAGCATTACTGAAGCTCAGAACTTCTAAAAACTCATTTCTCTGATCTGCGTCTTTGTCTCAGGTGGTGCGTGACCAGATCACCCACTGCACCATGAAGCTACGTCAGACCACCGGCATGATGGAGTTCTGCCTGGAAGTCCTCAAAGAGAACGATCCCAGTGGATTCCTCCAGGTATCTGACCCCGAGAGAGTGTGTGTGTGTGTGTGTGTGTGTGTGTGTGTGTGTGTGTGTGTGTGTGTGTGTGTGTGTGTGTGTGTGCATGCATCTGATTTGCTTTACTAATACTGCAGCTGATCTGTTTCTAATTCATCCGACATGTTTAGTTCTCAGCTCAGATGCTCGACGGCTGATCGATAGTTAATGATCCGGGTGTTGTTGGGTCAAACTGAGAGACCTGTGAGAGTGAAGGTTTAGTTTGGTGTCATTTAAAAGCTCATAAAACACACTTAACATTGTTTCTTCAGCGTGTAAGTTCATGACAATATGGGGATAAATATAAGGGCTTTTCTCTCTCTCTCGAGAATCAGACCACGAGTCCCTGTATTCATCAAGGTTAGATTTAACCTGTGACCCAAACATAAGTAACATTATAAGTACATTTATAATAAAACAAGTACAATTCTGTGGATTACATTTGAGCAAACAGGAATATACAATATATTTGTTAATGTATAGCTCATACAACTTATATATATATATATATAATATATTTGACTAATTCGGTGAAATAAGGGGTTAAATGGCAAAGACGAAGAAATATAGAAATGTACGTAAAGCAAAACCATGAAGAACACATGGTCGTTAAGCTCAACCCATCAGACACATTCCTTCTGTCCATTGAATGATGTGAGATGAAACTCCAGTGTCTCTGCTTCGGGTTATGAATAATTTCTCTACTTGAAGACCGAGAGAGAAATAGAGTAATGTGAAAAGGAGAGATGAAATAAAGATCAAAGAGACTCCTGAGGGACACACACACACACACACACACACATACACACACACACACACACACACACACACACACACCCCCTTGCTTCCATTTCATCTGAATATTTTATAACGTATTGATTATGTGGCTCATTATGGTTGCCGACTCCTTATTCATAACTGGAGTCTCTTAAGGAACTGTGACTCAGTGTTCGTCAGTTCAGGAACATTTATAAATACAATACAGTTTGAAAGAAGGAAATGAAGCAATTTATAAGGCTCGACGATGAATTTCTAAATACTTGGCTCATGTTTTCAAATAAGATGGCATCACTTTTCTTTGCAGTCGAGTGTAGTTTAATGTAATATATTCACTTAGCTTTCCCCCTGAGGCTCTGGAGCTCTTACCAGCAGAAGCGGGATCTAATTCTTAGCCTTAAATATTTGAACTGCACTAATGCCTGCATTATTCCCCTTGTCAGACACAATGTAATGACGCTCGGCTAATGGAACTTTTCCCACAACAAAGAAGCCGTTTTCCTGCTCATTTCCTGTGTTTGTTTGTCACTACATGTGTCCTTGTTGTACGTGGGTGTTTCTGCACATCGTAACTCGCCTATGTGTGTGTGTGTGTGTGTGTGTGTGTGTGTGTGTGTGTGTGTGCAGATTTCAGATGCTCTCATCAAGCGGGTCACATCGTCTCAGGATCAGTGGGTGAAAGGGGCCCTGGAGCCGAAAGTCGGGCCCGAGTTTGACCTCACCCTCAGCTCCGACTCGCTGCTGCAGACCATCCTGCAGCTGGACTTCTGCCAGGGCAAAGGTGAACACACAGGAGCACACACACTTCCCAATCAATTGGCAGATTTCAATTCTGCTTGACAACTGCGTTTGAGTAACGATTACAGGATTGCTTAGACTCTATATGTGTTTCTGTGCATTGTGCCATTTACGCTCATCTCTGTTCTCTTGCTTTAACATTGGTTGTATTTAAAGGAGCACTCCATCGATTGAGCAGTGCTCATAAAGATGAGGGGGGTTTCACGAGACACGGATTGAAAAGAAGCATAAAAATCAATGTAGCTGAGGCTGCGATATCCTGACTTACAGTCCACAGTGTGGCTGACGCTCCAACGACACTGGATTCTACATTTCAAACGATGGAACTTTTGTCATTGCGGCGCGTGAACAGGTTTTCACACCTGGTGAACAAACACCAACAAACCGTTTGCAGTTACATTGAAATAAAATCCAAAATGAACACAAAACGAAGTTGGTTCAGTGATTTTATACATTTATACAGTTTGTTTGCATCAGTTTCACTCGTTAATGAACCACTTAAAATACGTAACATCGCAGAAGTAGCTAATTTAGGCCAATTCCATTATGCAGTTACAAGGCTGGGGCAAAGCGGGGGTAACCGACCATCTTGGAATAACGCTTAAACACTCGTAAGCCGGAGTAACTGGAGCTTCTTCTGTTCTTCCCACACTGTCGGCATTACGACTTCATAAAGCTGTTGTCAGAGGCGGAGTACTGCTCCTCCCGACGCGTACACTACACGCCACGTGTCCCTTTTAAACCAACTCTATAAATAAACCAACTTGACACGCACACACACACACACACACACACACACACACACACACACACACACACACACACACACAGAAGAAGAAGATTGAGTTTCTGTTGCTCTTCTCTTCAAGCGTACTCAGCTGATTATATATTCATCGGCTGCGCATGAGTAAACACAGCGTCCTTTACATTAGAGATAATGTTAATGTACATTAAATATGTAGTCGGCGGTATGAATATTTTATTATGATACGGCTCCACTGAGGCCGTGAAGATCACGTGTTATTGTTTTGTGGATTCAACCTTGTTATTAAACAATGCTCATTATTCTTTGGACCTAACATTACTTTCATCGTTTATTCAAAATGCATTGTGGTCCATTATAAATATTGTAAGCTCACGGTCCTGCGGGAGTCGTACTTGAAGGAGACTTTCTCTAATTTGAGCTCAAGTCAAGCGAACCTCAATGAGCTTGTAGCCCGCAGAGAGGCTTTGATCGTCCCCGTGTTTGTTTCTTTTTTTTTAAAGAGCGTCGATACGTTAAGGTTCTTGTAATAAGCGTTAGTTAAGAGGTAGGAAGTCCCTTATAAATCCTTCTAAGATGCTTATTAACATTACAATGTGTTAAAAAGACCTTTTAAATAAAGCGTTACTGACATTTCTCTGTGTATTAATTATAACATCTTGCTTCCAGCTGCTTTATATGCCATCTTCTGTCCATGTGCTCTTGTATTAAAACGTCATATTTCCAGATGTGCAGGAGAATCCGTTATTTATACAAATGCAGGCAGCAGACAGTGGTGAGGCTGAGATGGAGACAGAGAGCCCAGGAGGTATTTCAGAGACTTTTCACAGTGAACCTCTGTTTTCCTTCCTTGAACTTTTATTTTCCGTCACTCCTTCCTCGTTTTCCACATCCTCTCCAGTGAATCTGCAGAATAGTGCTGCCTTCACTGGAACACTGGAACACAAAGTTACACAACTTTGTTGCCCGAAGTACTTCTTTGTTTTGTTGCAGTAAAGCAAAACACAGGATGTAAATATAAGCACGTGTATTAACATGTCCTTCCAACGTTCCCTCGCACAGGGGAAAATGTCCTGTTATTGAATTGCTATATAAAATACAAAAATAAGATAAAAATGTAATAAATATGAAGTGAAATATGTGAAAAGAATATTTAAAATACTAACAATTTAAAGCACTCTATAAAATACATATATATTACCTTTCTTTAGATTAAAAAAGAGCGCATGTGGATGAATCAAAGAAGTACTTTGGCGACAAATGCTGTGAAACATATTGCATTTGAATTGATATTGATAAAGTGAATCTATATGTTCACTATATAATGCATCGATCGTCGTTCCCTCCGTCCTGACTGCTGCCTCTCCTCTGTGTCTTCACTGCTACGTATTTAGCTCCAGAGAGATCAGATAACACATGAAGAAGACTTCATCACCCTGTGTGTGTTCAGTGCTTATTGTTACCCTGTGTGTGTTGTTTGTGTGTTTGTTTCACACGGGGTTGGACAGATATGTCTTTGATATGATGCTTGTTTCTCCCTTTCTTGGCTTTCTTAAGCTATTTACTCATTTTAAAACATTTGTTTTTTTCATTTAGACTTTATATCTGCAAGACAAGCCTGCGTATCATTTGAGAGGTTTTCCCATTGTACTTGAAATACAAGAAATCAGCCAAATAATTGCTTCTGGAAGCTTCATTAAGAACCACCCCCCCCCCCCCCCCCCCCCCACTAGTTTATATCAGTCTAACCCTCTGCACCACCACCTATAAGTGTTTAATGTCCTCAAGTGGCCAAGTTAAAGCCTCGACTGATTCCCAGCTGTTGCCCTGTACATAAGCTCTTTCACCTTTTTCAGTTTCTTTCATTTTCTTTTATCTCCCACTAGATATTAAAGCTCCTCTTTCTCTCCCTTCAGTTTGTTTAAAGGCAACCAGCTGACGACATCACCCTGTTTGTCTTCTCTTTCCCTTCATCGATCCACCCTTTCATCTCTCCCTCCTCCTCCTCCCCCCCCCCCCCCCCCATTACAGTCTTTAAATCTCATCCGTCTTCTTTCTCCCAGTGGAGTCCGGGCCCTCGGTGCCGGTGGCTCCTCTCCTGCAGCTGGAGAAGTGCTGCACCAGGAACAACAGCGCCACCCTGGCCTGGAGGGTAACTGCGCCCCCCGTCAGCCCCATCGAGGGCTACATCCTGGAGCTGGACGACGGCAACGGAGGACAGTACAGGGTGGGTGCCTTGTAATACACACTTATGAGTCATAACATAATGAGTTATAACATAATGAGTCATAACATAATGAGTCATAACATAATGAGTTATAACATAATGCGTTATAACATAATGAGTCATAACATAATGAGTTATAACATAATGAGTCATAACATAATGAGTTATAACATAATGAGTTATAACATAATGAGTCATAACATAATGAGTTATAACATAATGAGTCATAACATAATGAGTTATAACATAATGAGTCATAACATAATGAGTTATAACATAATGAGTCATAACATAATGAGTTATAACATAATGAGTCATAACATAATGAGTCATAACATAATGAGTTATAACATAATGAGTCATAACATAATGAGTCATAACATAATGAGTCATAACATAATGAGTCATAACATAATGAGTCATTAATGAGTCATAACATAATGAGTTATAACAATGAGTCATAACATAATGAGTCATAACATAATGAGTCATAACATAATGAGTCATAACATAATGAGTCATTAATGAGTCATAACATAATGAGTTATAACAATGAGTCATAACATAATGAGTCATAACATAATGAGTCATACCATAATGAGTCATAACATAATGAGTCATAACATAATGAGTCATAACATAATGAGTTATAACATAATGAGTCATAACATAATGAGTCATAACATAATGAGTTATAACATAATGATAATAATAACATGCAATGTGGGCAAAACAGAGAACAAGCCTTGACCCTAATGTGACAGTAATATGTTCCAAAAGGCAGTGAATCGTGTCTGTTCTGCAGCCTGTCCTTTTTTATTTTATTATTAATCATCCATATGCTGCTCAACTCTGACTAAAGCCAGATGGTAGTGTGTGTGTGTGTGTGTGTGTGTTATCAGTGAACATGCATTGTAAGTGTGTTGGACTAATACTTGAGCCCATGAGTAGGTCATATGTGTTTAAGCAGCAAACATACATGTGCGTGCTCTTAATCTGCATCTGTAATGATGCTCCTGAAATGTACGTGTGTCACCAGGAGGTGTATGTGGGGAAGGAGACGGTGTGCACGGTGGACGGCCTCCATTTTAACAGCTCCTACAACGCCAGGGTGAAAGCCTATAATGTCATCGGCGTGGGGCCGTACAGCAAGACGGTGGTGCTCAAGACCTCTGACGGTAGGTCAGGTGTGTTTGTGTGTCTGTCCTGTAGAATAATTTATTTTTCTCCACGTAAAACAGGTTTCATGACACGCATGCATTTGTAATAGAAAGAAAGCATATAGTGCGTTAGAAGGGGAAAGGAAGGAAAGAGGAGTTGAGGAGGAAGGAGAGGAGAGTAAGGCGATGGGAAGGGCAAAGGAAGGAAAGAGAAGGAGAGGAGAGTAAGGCGAAGGGAAGGGGAAAGGAAGGAAAGAGGAGTTGAGGAGGAAGGAGAGGAGAGTAAGGCGATGGGAAGGGGAAAGGAAGGAAAGAGGAGTTGAGGAGGAAGGAGAGGAGAGTAAGGCGAAGGGAAGGGCAAAGGAAGGAAAGAGGAGTTGAGGAGGAAGGAGAGGAGAGGAGAGTAAGGCGAAGGGATGGGAAAAGACAAAGGAGTGGAAAAACAGAGAATATGTTGGAAAGGAAAGAAGGGATGAATGAAGAAATGCATTGAAAAGGAAAAAAGAAAGGAGACTAAGAATAGGAACGTAAAGGAAAGTGTGTGTATATAAAGGAAGATAATGGAAAACAAGGAAAGACGAGCAAAAACAGAAAACGAAAGTAGAAGATTGCAAAGGAAGAGAAAGAAAATAAGGAGTCAGAGAAAGAAGGAGGAGTGGGATGAGTGAGTCACGTTGCCAACACAACAACAATGAGCATTAGTCTGTTTTCTGACTGATAACCGTTCATCCCTCCCGTCCTCTTTCTTCTTTCTCTGTCATCTTCCTTTCTTTACCAACTCGCCCTCTTTCTCTCGACACTCATCGCCTCCTCCTCGTCTTTCCTCGAGGACTGTCGCTTCCTACAGCGACATGGAGAAGGGGAAATAATGGGATGTGTGTGTGTGTGTGTGTGTGTGTGTGTGTGCGCTTTTACCGCAGCTTAACTCCCCCACACACTTATGGTCTGCCAGACATAATGTTGTATATATATATATTTATATATATATATATATATTTAATGCCAGACATGGATGTCCATATGTAACTCTGACTGGAAGGAATCAACTGTTAATACATATGTTAACCGATGTATCACATGTACATTTAATGTGTATTAAATATATATTTATATATGTTTATAATATAATAATAATAATTGTCACAACAAATCTAATGGAATTAAATGTCTGTGACCTCTTATTGGCTATATATATATATATATATATGGTTATATGTTATGTTATATGGTCATCTTCTCTTGTTATAGTAAAAATAAGTCATTAAATGTAGCTGCATTAATAAGGATTAAAGCCAGATCTCTTTATAACAAAGCATCCTGAATGTAAAAACTACATTTGTCTGAATGGTGGCACTTTCAGAACTTCTTATTCTGTCTCAACTCTTTGTCCAAAAAAACCCCAAAGCAGGCGAATGTGGCGTCCTGACCGACTGTTGTTTCCCTCCGACAGTGGCGTGGTTCACCTTCGACCCCAGCACGGCTCACCGGGACATCGTGTTGACCAATGAAAACCTGACCGTCAGCTGCAGCAGCTACGACGACCGCGTGGTGCTGGGAACCGCGGCTTTCTCCAAAGTAAACGCACGTTTGCCATCTGTGTCAGTGATGATACATAGATGATATAGATTCTATACGAGTGATATATATATATATATATATATACTTCCTCTTGACTCTCAGGGCATCCACTACTGGGAGGTCCGCATCGATCGCTATGACAACCACCCGGACCCTGCGTTTGGCGTGGCGAGGATCAACACCATGAAAGACATGATGCTGGGGAAAGATGACAAGGCGTGGGCCATGTATGTGGACAACAACCGCTCCTGGTTCATGCACAACAACTCACACACCAACAGGTCTGTGTGTGTTGTCATTTAAAGATCTTTTTATTTCATTATTTACATATTTAGGGTTTTTCTAACTGGAGTTAAAGAGAACTGATATTTACTAATAATTCATTATTTTTAAGGTGTTTTTTAAATAAAGGTTTTTTTCTTTTTACACAAAACTTTATTTAGCAAAAAAGATGTACATTTCACGTCAGGCACAAACAAGTACACAACAACATAAATATTCTAAATAAGTTAAAATTAAAGAATAAAATAAAATAAATTAATAAAGAATATATAGATTTTTTTGAAGAGCAACTTTTGAATTGCCAGGTTGTAAAAATACAACTAAAATCTGTTTATTCAAAACACATTAACATTTATAAATGCAGACTTGATAGATTTATTAATAACTTTCAAAGACGTGTGACTGCAGGACTTATTGTAAAGTGAGAAATGTCTCCTTTATTAATATTTGACTCACTTTATAATAAGTGTATTGATGTTAAACACATTAATAAATTATTTATTAACCAGTAAATGAGCCAGTTAGTGTTACTCGTCTTTATTTAATAACACTTGTTTGTCATTAAGAACAGCAGGAGACTTTGTTACGTGCCACTCTCCTTCATCCATTCATCATTATTTGTTCTGCAATAAATCTCACACAGTAAAGAACTACACACACACACACACACACACACACACACCCTGATAATGACACATACGCAGGATGACAGTGGGGCCCGCGGGGCTCATACAACACCGACGAACAAACACACCAGGGAAGAGAAGACGGCAGCCTGTAGGAGACATCAAAACATCTCTCTGTGTCACATCTATCAAACCCTCAGTAAACATTTATTTACGAAAGATTTTTCATTCTTGACAATAAGAAAGTCAGCTCTTCACAGATATAATGCAAAACCTGTGACTGACCTCGGTCCATCCAGACTTCAGATTGATTCACTCTGCCACTTTAAGAATCACCTCATGTGTGTTTCATGTTGTTATTTTCGTCTCTGAGCGCTGACTCTAACTCAGTCCTGAGGCAGACATCATGTTTTTGAAATGCATGCTTTGATTCAGAGTTTTTCTCCTCAGAATATTCCCCCTCTATCGCTCTACTTCCTACCAACAAATGGGCCCAATACGTCGTTGTAGTTTCTCTCTTTCAGGGTAGAAGAACATTTGTAGTCTTCATTAGGCTGCGTCGATGTAGTCTGAATTCCCTTTGATGAGCTTGTAAAACAAATGGAGCTCAAGACCTTCTGGACACATATGTAGAATAAATCATGAATATTTTAAACGTCTCCACTTTAAACTTCTTTTTAACGAGCTGCAGAGAAAGAACGAGAGAAGAAGAGAAAAGCATTCCTTGAGTATTTGCATAAGTCTTCTTGCTTCAATGCTCTCAGTGCATGTTCTCGTGTAAAGTCCATGTTATGGACATTCAAATGTAGTCGATCGGTTGAACTCTCAGTTTGTCATCTCTCCAGGAAATGAAATGAAAACGGAGCCACTAAAGTTTACGCTGTCACCTTATATCCACCAGTTGAATCTCTCTGTTGCTGTTTGTGTGCAGGGCGGAGGGAGGCATCACTAAGGGCTCGACTGTGGGAGTCCTGCTGGACCTGAACAAACACACGCTGACGTTCTACATCAACAAGGTGCAGCATGGACCCACTGCCTTTGAGAACCTGGAAGGGGTCTTTGTACCCGCCGTCAGCCTCAACAGAAACGTGCAGGTCAGTGTGTGTGTGTGTGTGTGTGTGTGTGTGTGTGTGTGTGTGTGTGTGTGTGTGTGTTGGGGATGGTTGCTTTTTTTTATTTAAAGTTAGACACGGTCTCGTCCCAATCCCGTAAGAATGACTCCTGCCCCCAACCCACTATGTCCACTATGAAACCACACCCCTCAGATCCAGCTCGGCTGTTACGTCTCTTCTCCTCTGTTCTGCTCTTTCAGGCGACCTTACTGACGGGCCTGGATCTGCCAAAGAATGCCAAACAGTAGGAGACCCCCCCCCCCCCCCCCCTGCCCGCCCACCTCCTCCCATCCTTCTCAAGGTGCCCTTTGTCTTGGATACACTTCAATGAAAGACCCTGCTCTATATTTTGGGATGAAGGAATACAATCTGGGTTATTATTGGCCGTGAATACAACGATTGAAGCTTTTGGACGTCACTACAGAGATGACTGGAGTTACTGTGGACCGCCATACTTCTTTCACATCCCCGTGCCCCGTGAGCTCCAGGATACTAACATCTTTTATGTTTTCATGTATTATTCCAGTTTGTACATTACAGCAATTTAAACAAGAGGGAAAATACAGCCTGAAATGTTTTCCTCGAGGCCTGAGACAAAACTAATCGCTGAGGATTCCCGCGCCGTGCAGTCGCTATTTATTGTTTAGCTTTTTAGGGATTTCGATTTAAGACACCGCCAGGAAATAACATCACAAGCAGTTTTAAAAGTCCACGAGAGCAAGGTGAGAGAGGATTCATCAGTGCTTATTGTTGCTCTGCTTCTCTCTCAGGTGTCTTTGCAGCTCACAAGGTGAAACTAGACGAAGAGAGTGTTTTGTAGTAGTGGCATCGTGGGACGTTTCACTCGTGAAATATTTAAAAGCTACACTTTCAATGAACATTTTTGTCCCCGTCGTGACTCCAAAAGCACTGCTGTGTCTGGTTTTCCTTCTTCTCCATCGCATTCAAAGTGGCGCAAAAGATTGTTTGGTGCTGTTAGTCGAAAAGGGTTACACACCGAGGTGAAAAGCTACGAAGGATTGGGCTCCGTTCCATTTCATTTTTCGGTAACGTGACACATCTACAAAGCGTGGGAGCGACCACCCAGCAGGGTCAGCGGTTAATCCATTCTCGTGCATCTTTTGGCAGTCAGCGGGGTCTCGGTGAGGATCGGATGTGTAGTTTTAAAGTGGCTTGTCATCGTCTTTCTAAGAAGGGAGTCGTTTAGTTCCTGGTAGACTGTGATTTACCACTCGCAGTAGGATAAGACTCAGCAGAGAGGAGGGGAGCAGCAGTCCCGTGCTTCATTTTGCCACCTTAAGGAATCATTTGTTTAGCTGGTTTGTGGATTTTGTTACCTTTGGACAGAGCACTCCACTCTTTATGCTAAGCTAAGCTAAGCTAAGCTAGCCGGCTGCTGGCTGTAGCTTCATCTTTTTGCTCCAGGCATGAGGGGTATCGATCTTCTTGTCTAACTCTCGGCAAGAAAGCAAATAAGTTTTTACTAATTCTTTGAATTCATAGAAACAACAGATTGCTACATTTCGTTTCACTTTGGATTATTAACTTCAATTTGTGCTAGCATGTGTAAAAGGTACACAGACAGTTTGACACATTTGCATAAAAAGCAAGTGAGTTTAAATGATAATCGACGCCATTTCAATTTTAATCTCTAATGTTCCTTTAGTCTGCATGTTGACATATTTTCTATCAACAATAAGGAAACTAAATTTAACCTTTTACGGGTGATTGAAATTAGTTTCTGCAGAAATTGAGATGTTTACCACTTAACATCCACTTTTACCCTTTTAAATCCTCTTTTGCACACTGACAGACAGCATCCTTATATTTTACTTTAGGATCTCCACTAGAATTTAGAATGAAGTTCTGTGAATAATATTTGGCTGCACAGCATAATCTTGTGATGACTAAACCGGCACGTTAGTGAGATTAGAGTTTTAAATATGCCTGCAGCATTTAATAAAACGTGGTGGGGGCTTGTGTTAATTTGGGTTGCCAAGTTGTGTGCAAACAGCTTGTACCTTGTCTTGTTGAATTATTTAAAATGAGGGAAAAGGTTGATTAATTTCCTTCCTTGATGTTTTCCCTGCAGCCGCTCCCAGGCTCTGGATCCTCCGTCTCATGAGGAAATGTTTCCACCTTCTGGGATGTCAATGTCAGAAAATGCTGAAATGAAATGGAACTGAGCCAAACCCTCCCTTTCTTTTCTTTTTTTGGTTTCTTTTCACAAAACCAACATCTTCTATAAAACATCCAAAAAAGTAGATTAGAGAAGTGCGGTTGTCTCATGGTAATTTCGCTCATCTCTCAGTCTCTCTGTAGAATCTCTTAATGTGTCCCGCTGAAGAGGAATCTTGAAAAGACACATCAGGTAAAGCTGCGTTCGCTGCTACGTTTCTCACCAAGGATTGGATGCAGCCGCCTGTTAGAGGAGAGTAGTAACCAAACCACTGTGACTACGGATATAACATGTTGTTTCACCATCCATTACCCGTGTATATAATTCATACGCAATGCAGCAGAGGGTGGAGAAGTTTGCTTTCAAATGAATTACTTTAATCTTTATTACAATATCTGAAATATTTATATCCCCTATAATGTCGTGAGAGTTATTACACACAGTGGGTTTACGTGTGAATGGACATCCTCGGAACAAATGTAAATACCGATATGTGAGTTATGATTATGACGTGTGATATTAAGCATGGATTAAGCGTCGAACAAGTTTACAAAATATCTGAGGCTGCATTGTAAATAGTGTATTTCTGTGTTTGCAATGAGTGACGTTAAAGCCAACTGCTACGACAGCTCGCCCTCTGCTGGTGGACGGTGGCAGCAGCAGGATTAATCCTGATGTTTCATATCAACCGACTGTGTTTTCATACCTTTAATCTGACTTTTAAAGTGTCAGATCTCTTACTCTCACTCATCAACTATCTCATGATATTCAAAACATCCAATCAGGGACAGAGAATTGCAGTCATTTACATTTTTACAAGTTTTTATATCAAGTCTTTATGATTGCAGGCAGCATGTAATTTACCACGTCCGTATTCTTTTACATTCTCAGCTCAACACAAACTTTACATACGCCAGGTGACCGAACTCAAATACAAAAAGTTAAAGTATAAAAGTATTTCTTACTGGAGCTAGTGAGGTCTATTTTCAATACAACAGCAGGGACATAACATTTTTTTTAAAGAATCTATTTATTAATTGTAGAACATTAGAGTAGTATAAGGTGATATCTTTCAATATTTACTTCCCTTAGGTATTAAGAAATATTACTATAGAATAAGGATCTTTTTCTTATTTATGACTCAAAGCTGTTACTTTTGTTAAATTCACAATATTTAAATTCCAGAACAGCAAACTTCAGGTTTATTACTCTCCGATTTAAGTCTGTGAATAAGTTAACTGGCTTTTTGCACCTGATGATGCATCCAAATTACGTGGGAAAGATTGTTTTACATCTTTATTTTTATAATGACAATATGTAAATTCAAAAGAGTCGCTCGTAGTGATGAACCCAGAGAATATCCACCGACTCCCCTCACCTCTACGCAGCATTTTACTGTCTTTAAGCTCATTGTTTTTGCTTTTCTGGCCTTTAACTTAACTGCTTTGATTCACTGATGGTCTCATAGCTGCGGTTTCAGCTGCAGCACGCGAAACAAACACCGTACACTACTTGTCCAGCACTAAACATACAGAAATTCACATTAAGCGAATATCTGGTGAACATATTTAACAACTGAACTGGATATTTCCGTCGAGAGTGTCTCTGCTGGATGTCTAAAGTTCATCGTATTAACTTTAAAAGTGACATCAGCGTTGCCGCAGCTTGTTTCTGCTGCCCCCAAGTGGCCAGAAAAAGCATCTATTGCAGGTTTAATTAAGCATTTTATTGCTAACAATAAATCCAGGCAATAAAAATCTTTTTTTTTTTTTAAATATTAATTGCCATGCTGTATATGGTCTACCGGCTGAAGCTAGCGCCGACATTCCCCATCTCTCCCACATGACATGAATGCAGCATTAGTGTCAAAGTCAGGACTTGAACCAGTTTCTCGCAGCTCAGAACATCTAACCATCTGCCAAAGGGGAATTCTTCCTGACGTGCCCCAGACCACCAGCACACGCGGTTTACATTTGCATCACATGAGGCTGCTCGGCTCCGCTCAGCCTCCCCCTCTGACCGTTCTCCCACGTCAGAACAGAAACCTGCCCCCGAGCTCGACTTTGCCAGGACCAGGAATAGATTATAAGCCCACGAGCAAAGTGAGACATCTATCAGATAACCAAAGGTGAACCTTTTCCTTCGTCTGACGGACCGGATGATGGAATTATGACTGGAGGGAATAAAAGCTGATACTAAAGGTGTGAGGTGGAGCGTCAGACAGTTTCAGGTCAAATGAGGTTTCACCTTTTCTGAGATGAATATATCAAAACAAAACTTCATGTGACAGATACAGACGGAATTCCCATATTTAAAGTCACACTGTAGTCACTCCTGTCTAGATATGGTATCGTAAGAGTGCTGCATGTCCCTTCACCCCACATTTACCCACCCATGAATGTGAGAGTTCATTTAACTTCAAGACACGATGCTGGGGAGGAAAGTCACCGCTGTTAGCTATTTAACTTAAAGAATGGCATATTTATTTACTCTATAAAGTATGTATATATGTTTATTTTCTTTTGTATATTGCCCTCTTCAATTCGTTCAGTATAAAAGTTGAATGGCTACTGATTATATATATATATATATACTGTCTATGGTTGCTTGCCAAGGGTCGGCTACAAAATCTCAACAACAAGCAGATTTGCTTACAGCTTGAAACAATGTGCTGCAGATAAGCTTCATATTTCCTCATGCTCTCTTTCTTTTTTCTGAAATGTATAAATAACACAAAAGCTGCTTCAAGAAAAAGGTGTGAGAATTTGTGACCTCACCCAGCCGCACACTGCCAGATCACACCTCTTGTCTCGCCATCATCATCTCTTAAACTCCAACTTGTTCATGTTTTCCCTTTGACAAAAGGAAAAGAACTGGTTCTCTGTAACGATCTGTAACGTTTACACCGGCAGCAGTCGAGAAGTCGTGTACATAAGGGTTTATAAAAAGGGAGATAAAGTACTTTCTCATGGTCTGTTCAGAGAGTGTGTGTGCGTGTGTGTGTTTCTTCATGAAAATGTCTGCTTGTGTGTGAATCGTTTAGTTTTTTTATTCCCCCCCCCATCTGTTATGATCCCCCCTCCCTTCTTGCCAATGTAAATGTTTTGTACGACTACATGGTTTGTACATGAGAAATGCATTGTAACTGCATCATTTAAAAACCTTTGTAGTGTAAAACAAGAGAAACTGAAATGTCTTCTTTTTTTTTTTTGGTCATTTATAAAAACAAAAATAAATTAACTGTGATGGAAAATGATTCGACAGAAGTCTCTAGTTTGGTGCATTGACGTCCTGCCGCTGTGAGCGTTAAATCCTTGACTCAGCAGTCTGTCTCCAGTAACGGCTTTATTCTTTCCTGCAGACAAGTCCTCTGGAAATCAGCCTCACAGCTCCAAACGGTCCTGCAGGAAGCCGAGTCTCTGACTGTGTGTTTGTGTGGTACTTTATGTTTTCCCATCCTGGAGGATTTAATCGCTCACCTGCAACAATAAACACAGACACCTCTCAGCGACCACAATGTTTAACCTTTACTTACTCCATTTCAAACATTAACCCTTCAGGGATAACTTGTGTTATTGGAAGTGGGTTTGTATGAGGTACTTATCCATAGTCGGTGTACACAGTTTGGAGGACCTGAAGAAGTAATGTAGTGGTGTAGCAGCAAAACGTATAAAAAAGCTATATTTAGAGTATTTTCCTCCCGTTTCTGACGGGAAACTGAGGCCGTTATCTAGGCTCTCTTAAAAACAACCAGACTCCTTTGACAAAAACAGTCATTTTACCCCACAGAACACGGGGGTTGCTGGTCAACTGCTGCCTCAATCGGTTAGTGCGTCTGTGTTTGTGTTTGAACTTGGTGTTTTAAAGGGTTAGTTCCAAATCACCAAAGTCACACAATAACACAAACACACTAACTGATTGAGGCAGCGTTAGACCAGCAACTTCTTTGTTCTGCAAGTTAAAATGTATGTTTTGTCAATGGAGTCTGGTAACTTTGAAGCCAGCATAGATAACAGCTTCAGTTCCCCATTGGAAAGGGCAGTCTGTCGACAAAGTGAAGCGGTAAAATATTCTAAACATAGCGTACAATTAAACTTGTTTAGGTGTCTAAAATATGTCTTGCTGCTGCACAGCAGTATATTGCTTAGCTTGTCCTGTCTGCTACCGACCACCTGTAGGTAACACACTGACTGTGGATGGACGTACCTCGTACAACGCCACTTTAAATAATCCAAACTATCCCTTTAAGTCCCAAGAGGAGACCTGTAGGTGTCCTGACTCAGGGTCTAGAAGAACACACTCACCTATTTGCGCCTTTTGTTGCTTTTGATCTTCTGGATCTCCTTGGAGCTGAGGATCAGCATGCCATTCTTGAAGCGGCCCATCTGACCCGAGGGAGCCGAGCCAGAACCAGAAGCAGAGGCAGAGCCAGAGCTCACCTTCTTCTTCTTGTTCCTGGTGGAGATAGCAGATGTGACAGGACAGCCTGTATAAAGATCTGTTCATTGTGTTACATATCAGAGCACTAGTGCTGTATTTTCTAAAATGTTTACAGATGTGTTAAGAAATGTCCGTCTCACCCACCTTTGATTACTCGGCTTCTTCTTTTTCTTCAGGTCCTACAGAACAGAGGAGAGGAGAGGAGGGGAGGGGAGAGGAGATGAGAGCAGAGGAGGGGAGAGGAGAGGAGAGGAGGGGAGAGGAGAGGAGAGGACGAGGAGGGGAGAGGAAGAGGGGAGGAGAGAGAGGACAGAGGCGAGGAGGAGAGTGAGGAAGGGATGAGGAGGGGAGGTGGACGAGGAGATGAGAGACGAGGCGAGGAGAGGAGCGGAGAGGAGGGGAGGGGAGAGTAGACAAGAGGAGGGGAGAGGGAAGAGGGGAGGAGAGAGAGGAGGAGAGAGAGGAGAGGATGGGGATGCGTGAGAGAAGATGAGAGGAGAGGAAGGGGGAGAGAGAAGACGGAAGGGGAGGAGGGAGAGGAGAGGAGGAGAGGAGAGGAGGAGAGGAGGAGAGGAGAGGAGAGGAGGGGAGGGGAGAGGAGAGGAGATGGAGAGGAGGGGAGGGGAGAGGAGAGGAGGGAGGGAGGGGAGAGTAGACAAGAGGAGGGGAGAGGGAAGAGGGGAGAGAAGAGAGAAGAGGGGAGAGGAGAGGAGGAGAGGCGGAGAGAGGAGAGGAGGAGAGGAGGGGAGAGGAGGAGTAGACGAGAGGAGAGTAGACAAGAGGAAAGGAGAGGAGAGGAGAGGAAAGGAGAGGAAGAGAGAGGAGAGTAGAGGAAAGGAGAGGAGGAGAGAGGAGAGTGAGATGAGAGGAAAGGAGAGGAGGATGAAAGGAAAGGAGAGGAGGGGAGAGGAGAGTAGACGAGAGGAGAGTAGACAAGAGGAAAGGATGAGGAGAGTAGACGAGAGGAGAGGAGAGGAGAGAGAGGAGAGGAGAGGAGAGTAGAAGAGAGGAGAGTAGAGGAAAGGAGAGGAGGAGAGAGGAGAGTAGACGAGAGGAAAGGAGAGGAGAGGAGAGGAAAGGAGAGGAGGAGAGAGGAGAGTAGACGAGAGGAAAGGAGAGGAGAGGAGAGGAAAGGAGAGGAGGAGAGAGGAGAGAGTAGACAAGAGGAAAGGAGAGGAGAGTAGACGAGAGGAGAGGAGAGGAGAGAGAGGAGAGGAGAGGAGAGGAGAGTAGAAGAGAGGAGAGTAGACGAGAGGAAAGGAGAGGAGAGGAGAGGAAAGGAGAGGAGGAGAGAGGAGAGTAGACGAGAGGAAAGGAGAGGAGAGGAGAGGAAAGGAGAGGAGGAGAGAGGAGAGTAGACGAGAGGAAAGGAGAGGAGAGGAGATGATGAAAGGAAAGGAGAGGAGAGGAGGGGAGTGGAGAGTAGACGAGAGGAGAGTAGACAAGAGGAGAGGAGAGGAGAGGAGAGGAGAGGAGAGAGAGGAGAGGAGAGGAGGAGGAGAGGAGAGGAGAGGACAGGAAGGAAAGGAAAGGAAAGGAGAGGAGGGGAGAGGAGAGGAACGGATAGAGGAGAGCATGACCCCCCCGAGTGATGATAGTCGAGTCTCAGCATGGACCCCAAGAAGACTCAAGTTGTCCAGGATTGGCCCCAACCCTCTTCGGTCAAGGAGGTACAACGGTTCATTGGCTTTGCCAATTTTTATAGGAGGTTTATCAGGAACTTCAATGCTGTTGCTGCCCCCATGACCGATCTCACCAAGAAGAAATCTGCCCCCTTTAAGTGGTCTCCAGTGGCAGAGCGGGTCTTCCAGGATCTGAAGGGGAGATTTTCCTCCGCCCCCATCCTTACCTTACCTGACCCCTCCCTCCCCTTCATGGTTGAGGTGGATGCTTCGGATGTGGCAGTGGGGGCTGTGCTCTCCCAGCGTCCGGCTGATGGCAAACTCCATCCCTGTGCCTTCTTCTCTGCTCGCCTTTCACCTGCTGAGAGGAACTATGATGTTGGAGATCGTGAGCTCCTGGCTATCAAGATGGCTTTGGAGGAGTGGCGCCACTGGCTGGAGGGGGCCCAACACCCTTTTGTTGTTTGGACCGACCACAAAAACCTCAAGTACATTCAGAGGGCCAAACGTCTCAACCCCAGGCAGGCAAGATGGGCTCTTTTTTTTAATAGATTTGATTTTGCTTTGTCCTTCCGCCCCGGTTCGAAGAACCAGAAGCCTGATGCACTCTCTAGACTGTTTCACAGGTCAGATGGTGAGAGAGTTCCAGTACCCATCCTCCCGAGCTCGAGGATTGTGGCTCCTGTCCGATGGGGAGTCGAGTCACTGGTTCGCCAGGCCCAGAAGAGGGAGCCAGACCCCGGGAATGGACCCTCCAACCGGGTATTTGTCCCAACTGTGGTGCGATCCCAAGTTCTGCAGTGGGGGCACTCTTCACGCCTTACCAGCCACCCGGGAGCACGCAGGACTCTGGAGTTTGTCAAGAGACGGTTCTGGTGACCTGGCATGAATGCGGATGTGAGGTCCTTTGTTGCTGCTTGCTCTGGCTGTGCCCAGAGTAAGAACGCCCGTACCCCGCCTCATGGTTTCCTTCACCCTCTACCCATCCCCAAGCGGCCCTGGTCCCACATCTCCTTGGACTTTGTTACAGGCCTTCCCCCCTCTCAGGGAAACACAGTCATGTTGGTTATTGTCGACCGCTTTTCCAAGGCGTGTCGGGTCGTTCCCCTGCCCAAACTCCCTTTGGCACTGGAGACCGCCGAGGCTGTGTGCCAGGTTCTTTGGTCTCCCCCTGGATGTGGTCTCGGATCGTGGGCCCCAGTTTACCGCGCAGTTTTGGAGGGCTTTCTGTAAGCTGATTGGGGCTACGGTCAGTCTCTCCTTAGGGTTCCATCCTGAGTCCAATGGTCAGACTGAGAGGCTAAATCAGGACCTGGAAACCACCCTCCAATGCCTGGCCTCCTCCAATCCATCATCATGGAGCAGGTTTGTGATCTGGGCTGAATATGCACATAATACCTTGTGTTCTTCTGCTACAGGTCTCAGTCCCTTCGAGTGCCAGTTTGGTTTTCAGTCTCCACTCTTCCCTGACCAAGAGACTGATGTGGGTGTTCCCTCGGCCCAGAGCTTTGTCCGACGGTGCAGGCGGGTCTGGCGCAAGGCGGGTCTGGCGCAAGGCCCGGTCTACCCTGCAGCGGTCCGCACGCCAGTACCAGCGTCATGCCAACCGCCGCCGCAGACCTACACCACCGTGACGTCCTGGGCAGAGGGTCTATCTGTCGACACGAGATCTTCCTCTACGGGTGGAGTCCCGCAAGCTGGTGCCACGGTTCGTGGGGCCTTCAAGATCTTGAGGAGGATCAACCCAGTGGCTTACCGTCTCCAACTTCCCCGGTCCATGCGGGTCAATCCCACCTTCCACGTCTCTCGCCTATGCCCTGTCGCCAAGAGTCCTTTGGTTCCTCCAGCTAAACCCCCTCCGCCCCCAAGAATCATTGATGGTGGCCCTGCTTATTCAATCCACCGCCTAATGGATTCTCGCCGGGTGGGGAGGGGCCTTCAATACCTGGTGGACTGGGAGGGCTATGGTCCTGAGGAGCGGTCCTGGGTCCCGTCTCGGCATGTTCTCGATCCGGGCCTCATCGAGGCCTTCCACCAGAGCCACCCTGATCGCCCGTGTGGGAACGTCAGGAGACGTTCATAGGGAGGGGGGTCCTGTCAGGGTTTTTGGGCTGCAGTTCCTCTTTGGACCATGTGGGGTCGCCACCATTCATTTCTGTGTGTCATGCGCTTGTCTTTATTGTTTCATTGGTTGCACCTGTTCCTTGTTTGCTAGCCTTTATAAGCTGCCTGTTTTCTTCTGTTCATTGCTGAGTCTTGAATTGTTGCCGGAGCCCAAGTTTGTGAGTTTTTGAGCCGTCTCTTGAAGTGTCCGTTTTTGTGCCCTTGTCTCGAGTTCCTAAGTTGACTGCCTTTTTGCTCTTTAGCTCTTAACATCCTTTTACTGCCTGCTTTTCGTATATCCTCTGTTGATCCTGTTTTTGCTCAGACTTTACCTGTTAGTTGTCTGGAGGTATTTTGAGTTTTGTCCTGCCACCTGTTTGCTCTAAAAGTAAAGACTCCTTTTCTAACCCACTCCGAGCCTGTGTCTGTCTCTGCATCTGAGCCTATCACCCCTGGGTAGCACAGTGGTAGAGAGTCTGCCTACCACGCAGGAGACCCGGGTTCGATTGCCAACAGTCCAGCCTTGTCGTTATCACTAAGTCTAGCGTGTTACCATGCTGATGAGTGGGTTCACTGATATTTTGTTTTAGATCATAGCTGTCTAGTAACTTTTCAAGTTCAATAGTCTTGGGATCATTCTTCTTATTTACGTGAATATTTAGGTCTCCATGCAGGATTATTCTTTCACATCTAGTGATGCTGAGTGAAATCAGCTCAGAGAATTCCTCTAGAAATAGTGCTGAATATTTTGGTGGCCTGTACAATGTGATGATGAGCAAAGATAATTCTGCTTTAAGCTCAATAGCAAGATATTCAAATGATGTAAATTCACCCAGGTCAATGTCATTACATACAAGCGACGCTGATAAGATAGCGGCAATCCCTCCACCTTTCCTATTTTGCCTGACTGCCTGATAGTATTTATAGTTTGAAGGACATGTCTCAGTCAGTATTGCCACACCAGTAATGTTGTTTAACCAGGTCTCAACTACAAACATACAGTGCAAGTTCTTTTGAACTATTATATCATTAATCCAAAAAGATTTGGTAGCCAGTGATCTGACATTCAGAAGAGACACTTTCAGCTGCAGGGAGTCTGTGACAGGAGTCAAAGCCTTTCCCTTTAGAGAAAGGTGACCATGGATGTAAGTTATTATGCGATAGAGCTAACATTGGCTAACATTAACGTCAATTAAATCGTTTTACTGAGTAAAATGATCATAAGCAACACAACGAATACAACATTTTTGCTTTTAACAGTCATATTGTGCCAGCGCATACACGGTTAAACAAATAAGACAGAATTAACTGACAACACCAGCCTTTAAAGTATGCTAGTAAAGCTAGCATACCGAGCTAACAGCACTTACCAATCTCATAAAGTTGATCCAAAACGTTCTCAAGAAACAAACAATCTTCGTCTTCTTTACCGTTCATTTTAAGCTCATGGTACAAGCAGGATAAAAGCAAAAAATACTTGCTAATTTATCGCGACTTTACGAATACAGCCGAATGACAACAAACTATAGAAACATGTATCATTTGCATATTATGTTTTGTGAACGGGACCTTGAAGCCGAGCAGACAGCAGGTGCAGACGACGCACAATCCATTCTTGAACTTGCCCTTTAGTGTCGGAGCACTGATCAGTCAGTAAAGCTGTGTTCTTCTCTGGAAGACGAAGGCCAGAGGGCTTCAGCTAAGTGAAATGTTTTGCAGTTGAATGTTTCTCTGCAGGAGGTAGTTATAGCAGCACAGATCACACACAGTCAATGTTTGCATTTCCCCTCTGTCGTGCTCCTGCAATAATGTTCCTACATAATCTACACTTTCTATTTCTATTCCTGAAAACTGCTGAAGCCTGCACTTATCTAAAACATGTGTTCAGTATCAGAATTGTATCTTGAGTTCAGTCTTCATTTTGTCAGCTATTTCTTTTGATTTAGTCTCCGGTGTCAAATGTCCTTGTTGGTTTTGATCATATTTAGTTTATTCAAAATCTGGCCATTTTGGTCTTGGCTCTTGGAATAGGAAACTAGCAACAGCAGAGGCTGGCTCTGGGGACGTGGAACGTCACCTCTCTGTGGGGGAAGGAGCCGGAACTAGTGCGGGAGGTGGATCGCTACCAGTTGGATCTGGTGGGGCTTACCTCCACGCACAGTCTTGGCTCTGGAACCGTACTCCTGGATAGGGGTTGGACTCTATTCTTCTCCGGAGTTGCCCAAGGTGTGAGGCGTCGGGCCGGGGTGGGATACTCACTAGCCCCCTGCTGAGCGCCGCTACGTTGGAGTTTATCCCGGTGGACGAGAGGGTCGCCTCCCTACGACTTCGGGTTATGGGGGGGAAAACTCTGACTGTTGTTTGTGCCTATGCCCCAAACCGCAGTTCTGAGTATTTGGCCTTCTTGGAGACCCTGAATGGAGCCCTGCAGGGGCTCCAGTAGGGGACTCCGTAGTCTTGCTGGGAGACTTCAACGCACACGTGGGAAACGATGGAGACACCTGGAGAGGCGTGATTGGGAGGAAGGGCCTCCCTGATCTAAACCCGAACGGTCGTTTGTTGTTGGACTTCTGTGCTAGTCATGGAATGGCCATAACAAACACCATGTTCGAACAAAAGGATGCTCATAAGTGTACGTGGTACCAGAGCACCCTAGGCCAAAGGTCAATGATCGATTTCGTAATCGTATCATCTGATCTGAGGCCGCATGTTTTGGACACTCGGGTGAAGAGAGGGAGGGAGCTGTCGACTGATCACCATCTAGTGGTGAGTAGGATCAAGGGGTGGGGGAAGACTCTGGACAGACCTGGTAAACCCAAACGGGTAGTGCGGGTGAACTGGGAACGTCTGGAGGAAGCCCCTGTCCTGGGGATCTTTAACTCACACCTCCGGCGGAGCTTTTTAGCCATCCCTGTGGAGGTTGGGGGCATTGAACCTGAGTGGGCGATGTTCAAAACCTCTATTGCTGAAGCTGCGGTGATGAGCTGTGGTCTCAAGGTCTTAAGTGCCTCAAGGGGCGGTAACCCTCGAACACCGCGGAGGTCAGGGAAGCCGTCCGACTGAAGAAGGAGTCCTTCCGGGTTATGTTATCCGGTAGGACTCCGGAAACAGTTGCAGGGTATCGAAGGACTAGAAGGGCGGCAGCTTCTGCCGTGTCAGAGGCAAAGCAGCGGGTGTGGGAGAAGTTCGGAGAAGCTATGGAGAAGGACTTTCGGTCGGCACCAAGGTGGGGGAAGCGAGGAACCATCCAAGCTGTGTACAGCAAGGGTGGGACCCTGCTGACTTCAACTGAGAAGGTTATAGGCCAGTGGAAGGAGCACTTTGAGGAACTCCTGAATCCGACTAACACGCCCTCTATGGTTGAGGCAGAGCTGGAAGCTGATGGGGGATCATCGTCAATTTCCCTGATGGAAGTCACTGAGGTAGTCAAACAACTCCACAGTGGCAAAGCCGCAGGGGTTGATGAGATCCGGCCAGAAATGCTGAAGGCTTTGGGTGTTGAGGGGCTGTCTTGGTTGACATGCCTCGTCAACATTGCGTGGAAGTCTGGGACAGTGCCTAGGGGTTGGCAGACCGCGGTGGTGGTTCCCCTATTTAAAAAGGGGGACCAGAGAGTGTGTGCCAACTACAGGGGTATCACACTTCTCAGCCTCCCTGGTAAAGTCTACTCCAAGGTACTGGAAAGGAGGGTTCGGCCGGTAGTCGAACCTCTGATTGAAGAGGAACAATGTGGATTCCGTCCTGGTCGTGGAACAACAGACCAACTCTTTACTCTTGCAAGGATCCTGGAGGGGGCCTGGGAGTACGCCCATCCGGTCTACATGTGTTTTGTGGATCTGGAGAAGGCGTATGACCGGGTCCCCCGGGTGATACTGTGGGAGGTGCTGCGGGAGTATGGGGTGAGGGGGTCACTTTTGAGGGCCATCCAATCCCTGTACGCCCAAAGCGAGAGTTGTGTCCGGCTACTCGGCAGTAAGTCGGACTCGTTTCCCGTGAATGTTGGCCTCCGCCAGGGCTGCGCTTTATCACCAATCCTGTTGGTGATTTTCATGGATAGGATATCGAGGCGTAGTCGTGGAGGAGAGGGGTTGCAGTTTGGTGACCTGAGGATCTCATCGCTGCTCTTTGCAGATGATGTGGTCCTTATGGCCTTCAACAGTCACTGGATCAGTTCGCAGCCGAGTGTGCAGTGGTTGGGATGAGGATCAGCACCTCCAAATCTGAGGCCATGGCTCTCAGCAGGAAACCGGTGGATTGCCTACTCCGGGTAGGGAATGAGCCATTACCCCAAGTGAAGGAGTTCAAGTACCTCGGGGTCTTGTTCGCGAGTGAGGGGACAATGGAGCGAGAGATTGGCCGGAGAATCGGAGCAGCGGGGGCGGTATTACAGTCACTTTACCGCACCGTTGTGACGAAAAGAGAGTTGAGCCAGAAGGCAAAGCTCTCAATATACCGGTCGATCTTCGTTCCTACCCTCACCTATGGTCATGAAGGCTGGGTCATGACCGAAAGAACGAGATCACGGGTACAAGCGGCCGAAATGGGTTTTCTCAGACGGGTGGCTGACGTTTCCCTTAGAGATAGGGTGAGAAGCTCAGCCATCCGTGAGAGACTCGGAGTAGAGCCGCTGCTCCTTTACGTTGAAAGGAGCCAGTTGAGGTGGTTCGGGCATCTAGTAAGGATGCCACCTGGGCGCCTCCCTAGGGAGGTGTTCCAGGCACGTCCAGCTGGGAGGAGACCCCGGGGAAGACCCAGGACTCGGTGGAGAGATTATATCTCCTCACTGGCCTGGGAATGCCTCAGGATCCCCCAGTCGGAGCTGGAGGATGTGGCCCAGAGAAGGGAAGATTGGGGTTCCTTACTGGAGCTGCTGCCCCCGCGACCCGATCCCGGATAAGCGGTAGACGATGGATGGATAGATAATAATAATAATAATTAAAATAAAATAAAGACGGGGGCCGTCTGGAGCCAGGCCCAGAGGGAGGGCCCGACAGCAAGTTCCTGGTGACCAGGTTTGCCACAGAGCCCGACCGGGCACAGCCCGAAGAAGCTACGTGGTGCCTCCCATCCATCCATTCTGTGGGCCCAATACCCATGGGAAAAACCACTGGGAATCGGGTACGCGGTAACCCTCGAACATCGTGGTGGACCCCGGTGATTTGGGAAACAGTTTGACTGAAGAAGGAGTCCTTCCGGGTTTTGTTATCTGGGAGGACTCCGGAAACATTTGCGGGGTACCAACGGGCTCAAAGGGCGGCAACCTCCGCTGTGGCAAAAGCAAAGCAGTGGGTGTGGGAGAAGTACGGAGAAGCTATGGAGAAGGACTTTCAGTCGACACCACGGTCCATCCATCCATCGTCTACCGCTTATCCGGGATCGGGTCGCGGGGGCAGCAGCTCCACTAAGGAACCCCAATCTTGCCTTCTCCTGGCCTCATCCGCCAGCTCCGACTGGGGGATCCCAAGGCGTTCCCAGTGAGGAGATATAATCTCTCCACCGAGTCCTGGGTCTTCCCCGGGGTCTCCTCCCAGCTGGACGTGCCTGGAAAACCTCCCTAGGGAGGCGCCCAGGTGGCTCCTTACTAGATGAACCACCTCAACTGGCTCCTTTCAACGCAAAGGAGCAGCGGCTCTACTCCGAGTCTCTCCCGGGTGACTGAGCTTCTCACCCTATCTCTAAGGAGGATGCCACCCGTCTGAGAAAACCCATTTTGGCCGCTTGTACTCGTTCTTTCGGTCATGACCCAGCCTTCATGACCATAGGTGAGGGTAGGAACGAAGATCGACCGGTAGATTGAGAGCTTTGCCTTCTGGCTCAGCTCTCTTTTCGTCACAATGGTGCGGTAAAGCGAATGCAGTACTGCTCCCGCTGCTCCGATTCTCCGGCCAATCATGCTTGTTCATGCTTTATTCAGAAAAGCATGAATAATATTCATTTTGTACATACTGTTGGTGGTTGGCTTAAGAAAGGTCAAAGGTCAAAGATGAAGTATGGCACGATTAACCCTTTAATCCACAAAAATATTTGTTTCTAATTGGCTCTGTACATGAGAGTCATGTAGTGTAGTGTAATGTAGTACAAAGAAAATAAGATATTACATATATATCTTATGGACCTGCAAACTTTTACTTTTGGAGGCAATTTGCAAAGAGTTTTGTCTGTTAAGGCGACACACCACACGCCAAAACACCGTTTTCTTTCATGCACTGGTCAATTCTTCAAAGAAAACATCCAAAACACACATTTAGGAGTTTATTTGTGCAAATTAGCACATTTAATGAAAACTTGTCATACAAAGAATTGTCTTAATGTAAGTTATCAACTGCAGAAGCTTCATTGTTTCACCTCATTCACCTGAAGTGAATATTTATTCATATTTAAGTGCAGTTCATTCATTCAACAGCATCCTGACACAAACTGTTGAACTCCCTTTAAACATCTCGCTGCACTGAAGCTTCATCCGTCTTATATCCAATAATTCAGCTCCATGTCGACTCGACCGATCTCTGGACTGTACTTTGTTATATCACATCAAGCCAAAGAAGAGGAGTCTCCACTTCAGAGGGTCATGACAGCAGATTATTGTTTAGATTAGATGTAGATGTGGCGAATTCAGAGGAAATGTGAGGATTGATAAGTTTTTTACGAAACCAACTGAAGTCATTAAGGACTATTTTTGGTTGGTCGTTCCTTTAACGTTGCGTTGCAGCCATTCCTGCTTTCACTAATGGTGGACACTGTGTAGATAAGTGTCTAAAGAAGCATTCAGCCAGTGTGGGTGGCTTTCATCTCTCCAGCTCATCCATCAACTCATGTTTTGCAAGTGCGGGGGGGGGGGGGGGGGGGGGCAGGATTTTCAAAATAAAAGCACCAAAAAGGCAACAGGAGCGTTCAAGATTTTCAAAATAAAACATCTAAATTATGTTTTTTTCTGAAACAACTCAACTCCCTCTAGTTACTTGGCAGTGCTTTTACTACTGGACTCAGTTTTACCTCATTCATGACTGTATGTAAGGACATCTTGTAGTAAAAACATATTTTATTGGCTCACAACGACTCCTGACTCTTAACCGGGATCAACTGCTTCAGTAGCAAAAGGCATTTATGGCTAAAAACAAGTCTTAGCAAATCTGTCGCTTCATTTTGTCCTTTGTCGTGTCTCAGAAACTGACATCCACATAAAGGTTTGGTCTGTACGGAAGCCTGGAGGGACAATCGAGTGAGGTTCAAGGGAGACACACCTGAAGGGAAATCTGCACCTTTCTAGCTCCAACTGAGACACTTGCAGATGCTTCAACTCCCGCTCCCTATACGTAAGATCATTAAACACACCTTTCATTACTTCACCCTCTTCATCCCGTTCCCGTATTTGTCCAAGTCTTCATACTCCTTCAAGCAAAGTTAAGTCCAGCTTTGAGCTTTTCAAGCGACGCAGTCTAGCTACATGCATTTCTGCAGCAGCTTTTCAGCCATCGCACCACAACTTTCTCAGAACTTTGCATTCTCTAATTAGCTATGTTTGCAAAAAGTGAGGAGGAGGCACGAGAGGAAATGTTGTGCAATGAACAAAAAGAGTTCATCCTCTGAGATCTGGATTGTGCAAAGTAAATAGCAACAACCAGCCAGTTGTTGGTCGGTATCAGAATCATTTTGCACCCATAAGAAAAGCCGACAAGCCGGCTGACACGCCTGTAAAGTTCCGCAGCTACTATATAAGTGTCGATGCTCGTTGCTCTCAAAGAAAGGACATGTGTACATTGTAAACGCCTAGTTGACGCCCATTTTGATCCAAACACTTGCATGATTGTTAGCTGTTATTCAATATCCTGTACGGTAAAACGTCTCTCGTTCAACTGCCAATCAGAATATGTTGATACACCATGCGGAGGATGAATCACAGAAAAGATGTCTTCTTTAAAATGATATATTTTCACCATTTTTTAAGGAGATCCTGTATATTTAAATACATTTTCCTTTTGAAATAATGCAAAATGAGAATCTATATGGACCCGACAGCTACGTTAAAACAAAGTGAAATAAAGACCAATGCATTTTACTGAACTAGTTTTGATAAACATGCACAGTGAAGTCTGGAGCCAAAGTCTTTCTTTACAGTTAATTTCAACCCAGAAAAACACAGTTCCTGTTTGTTCACTGTGGACGTGTAATGTTTGAGAATGCTCCGTAATGTGCTGTTGCTGTGCGTGACGAATATACTCCGTGTGACTGTTGTAAATATGTCAAATATTGTGTATTTTCTGTGTAAACATGTGTAAATACATTTATCTCCCTTGTACAATCGGTCCTATGTGTCTGTGTGTTACATCTGTGAGCTTTGATATTTACTTTTTATGTGTGGCAAGAGTTTTTTTAAGAGTTTTTTTAAGAGTTTTTTTAAGAGGTTTTTTTTTGTAAAAGTGAAATAAAAGATTGCAGATGATGGAAGGAGGCTGGATTATTTTAGGGTCATATTATGAGAAACACTTATTATTAGAACATCTGGAGCGTCAACAATACGTCACGTGCAGGCTCTTAGAACACACCGCCCGCATCTTAGTATCTCCACCCTTTGAGAACTACTTTTGCAAAGGTGCGCCGTATTTCTCTCGCAATGCAATCAATGCGCGTCAGTAGCTCAGTCTGCAGGGACTTGCTTTGGGAACCGGAGGGTCGCGAGTCTTTCCTGAATGATCACGTTCAAAGTGGCGCATTTACGAGAGGAGGCCTTAAAGAGACAGTAGCTAAAATAATCTGCTTTTTAAAAAAACATTAAAACATGTAAACAGGTTTTAGTAGGAAACAAAAATACAAGTATGAAGCTGAAAATGGACGCAATTAATGACCTTTAATTTCAGACTCAAATCTTATGTAAAAACATTTTTTATTTTATAAAAAACTATTCTAAAACAGGCAAAACAATCCACAAGGTGGAATTCTTCGTGTGCATGTGACGTCACGCTTATTTTCCAAACCGGAAGTCAACCATGTTGGATGCTATACACAACCAAGATGGCGGCTGTTCACGTGTGATTTGCTGCAACGCTTCATAATTTTCTTTGTATTTAAACATCTAAGAAAATGCCAATCTTGTGCGCAGTGTATACTTGTGGTCATACCGCTACTCGTGACCCAGAGAAACGGTTCTTTAGATTTCCTAAAATCATCAAATACAACGATCCACAAAAGAGGGATGAGTTGCTGTCTACCGAACGCCGTAAACTGTGGTTTAGCAACATAACTCGTGAGGATTTAACAGAAGAAAAAGCACAATTCACCCGTGTGTGTGGCGTCCACACACACACGAGCTCATGCTAAAGCTATGTTTTCAATGTTTACGTTATCTTGAGATCTTTGAGAGTGATTTACACGGGCATGGGCGAGCACCCTGTCATCTTTCACTGGTTTGCTAAGAAGACTACCAACCCAGCCAGAAACAAAGAAATTATAAGCATCTAAGCTCTTGTATGGCTTCATTTGTGCGTTGGTTGCCCACGACGTTTGTATTACAAGATGTGTAAAACAAGAGAAACTGAAATGTCTTTTTTTTGGTCATTTATAAAAACAAAAATAAATTAACTGTGATGGAAAATGATTCGACAGAAGTCTCTAGTTTGGTGCATTGACGTCCTGCCGCTGTGAGCGTTAAATCCTTGACTCAGCAGTCTGTCTCCAGTAACGGCTTTATTCTTTCCTGCAGACAAGTCCTCTGGAAATCAGCCTCACAGCTCCAAACGGTCCTGCAGGAAGCCGAATCTCTGACTGTGTGTTTGTGTGGTACTTTATGTTTTCCCATCCTGGAGGATTTAATCGCTCACCTGCAACAATAAACACAGACACCTCTCAGCGACCACAATGTTTAACCTTTACTTACTCCATTTCAAACATTAACCCTTCAGGGATAACTTGTGTTATTGGAAGTGGATTTGTATGAGGTACTTATCCATAGTCGGTGTACACAGTTTGGAGGACCTGAAGAAGTAATGTAGTGGTGTAGCAGCAAAACGTATAAAAAAGCTATATTTAGAGTATTTTCCTCCCTTTCTGACGGGAAACTGAGGCCGTTATCTAGGCTCTCTTAAAAACAACCAGACTCCTTTGACAAAAACAGTCATTTTACCCCACAGAACACGGGGGTTGCTAGTCAACTGCTGCCTCAATCCGTTAGTGCGTCTGTGTTTTTGTTTGAACTTGGTGTTTTAAAGGGTTAGTTCCAAATCACCAAAGTCACACAATAACACAAACACACTAACTGATTGAGGCAGCGTTAGACCAGCAACTACTTTGTTCTGCAAGTTAAAATGTATGTTTTGTCAATGGAGTCTGGTAACTTTGAAGCCAGCATAGATAACAGCTTCAGTTCCCCGTTGGAAAGGGCAGTCTGTCGGCAAAGTGAAGCGGTAAAATATTCTAAACATAGCGTACAATTAAACTTGTTTAGGTGTCTAAAATATGTCTTGCTGCTGCACAGCAGTATATTGCTTAGCTTGTCCTGTCTGCTACCGACCACCTGTAGGTAACACACTGACTGTGGATGGACGTACCTCGTACAACGCCACTTTAAATAATCCGAACTATCCCTTTAAGTCCCAAGAGGAGACCTGTAGGTGTCCTGACTCGGGGTCTAGAAGAACACACTCACCTATTTGCGCCTTTTGTTGCTTTTGATCTTCTGGATCTCCTTGGAGCTGAGGATCAGCATGCCATTCTTGAAGCGGCCCACCTGACCCGAGGGAGCCGAGCCAGAACCAGAAGCAGAGGCAGAGCCAGAGCTCACCTTCTTCTTCTTGTTCCTGGTGGAGGTAGCAGATGTGACAGGACAGCCTGTATAAAGATCTGTTCATTGTGTTACATATCAGAGCACTAGTGCTGTATTTTCTAAAATGTTTACAGATGTGTTAAGAAATGTCCGTCTCACCCACCTTTGATTACTCGGCTTCTTCTTTTTCTTCAGGTCCTACAGAACAGAGGAGAGGAGAGGAGGGGAGGGGAGAGGAGATGAGAGCAGAGGAGGGGAGAGGAGAGGAGAGGAGGGGAGAGGAGAGGAGAGGAGAGGAGGGGAGAAGGAAGAGGGGAGGAGAGAGAGGAGGAGAGGGGGAGAGGAGGAGAGGAGGGGAGGGGAGGGAGAGGAGAGGAGAGAGAGGAGGAGAGGAGAGGAGAGGAGAGGAGAGGAGGGGAGGGGAGAGAGACAAGAGGAGGGGAGAGGGAAGAGGGGAGGAGAGAGAGGAGGAGAGAGGAGAGGAGGGGAGGAGAGAGGAGAGGAGGGAGGAGGGAGAGGAGCAGAGGGGGGAGGAGAGCAAGGAAGGAGAAGGAGGGGAGGGGAGAAGGAGAGGAGGAGAGGAGGAGAGGAGGGAGGAGGGAGAGGAGGAGGGGAGAGGAGGAGGGAGGGGAGGGGAGAGAAGAGAGGAGAGGGAAGAGGGAGGAGAGAGGAGTGGGAGAGAGGAGTGGGAGAGGAGAGGGGGGGAGGGAGAGAGAGGAGATGAGAGGAGAGGAGGGGAGAGGAGAAGAGGGGAGGGGAGAGGAGAGGAGAGGAGAGGAGGAGAGGAGAGGAGAGGAGAGGAGAGGAGGGGAGGGGAGAGGAGAGGAGATGAGAGGAGGGGAGGGGAGAGGAGAGGAGGGGAGGGGAGAGTAGACAAGAGGAGGGGAGAGGGAAGAGGGGAGAAGAGAGAAGAGGGGAGAGGAGAGGAGGAGAGGCGGAGAGAGGAGAGAGGAGAGGAGGAGAGGAGGGGAGAGGAGAGTAGACGAGAGGAGAGTAGACAAGAGGAAAGGAGAGGAGAGGAGAGGAAAGGAGAGGAGGAGAGAGGAGAGTAGAGGAAAGGAGAGGAGGAGAGAGGAGAGTAGACGAGAGGAAAGGAGAGGAGAGGAGAGGAAAGGAGAGGAGGGGAGAGGAGAGTAGACGAGAGGAGAGTAGACAAGAGGAAAGGAGAGGAGAGTAGACGAGAGGAGAGGAGAGGAGAGAGAGGAGAGGAGAGGAGAGTAGAAGAGAGGAGAGTAGAGGAAAGGAGAGGAGGAGAGAGGAGAGTAGACGAGAGGAAAGGAGAGGAGAGGAGAGGAAAGGAGAGGAGGAGAGAGGAGAGTAGACGAGAGGAAAGGAGAGGAGAGGAGAGGAAAGGAGAGGAGGAGAGAGGAGAGTAGACAAGAGGAAAGGAGAGGAGAGTAGACGAGAGGAGAGGAGAGGAGAGAGAGAGGAGAGGAGAGGAGAGGAGAGTAGAAGAGAGGAGAGTAGACGAGAGGAAAGGAGAGGAGAGGAGAGGAAAGGAGAGGAGGAGAGAGAGGAGAGTAGACGAGAGGAAAGGAGAGGAGAGGAGAGCAAAGGAGAGGAGGAGAGAGGAGAGTAGACGAGAGGAAAGGAGAGGAGAGGAGAGGAAAGGAAAGGAGAGGAGAGGAGGGGAGTGGAGAGTAGACGAGAGGAGAGTAGACAAGAGGAGAGGAGAGGAGAGGAGAGGAGAGAGAGGAGAGGAGAGGAGAGGAGAGGAGAGGAGAGGAGAGGAGAGGAGAGGACAGGAAAGGAAAGGAAAGGAAAGGAGAGGAGGAGAGAGGAGAGGAACGGATAGAGGAGAGCATGACCCCCCCGAGTGATGATAGTCTAGAACCACCACTGGAGCAGAGGAAAGCGTGCAGTGTGCTCTGTGTTGTGGTCCGTGTGTTTGAGACACAGAAACTAAACTCTTTGCAAAACTGAATAAAAGCACTTTTTTTATTTGCATTTTATATTATCAGCCATAAAAAAGATTTATACAGATTCCATGAAGACTCAAAGCTCATTGAAGACAAACATACTGTAGTCCAAGATGTTTAAACTAAAGTCAAAGTCACTTCCTCTGTACACTGAGTGACAACAATAAGGTAAATCTGCTGCAGCTTCTAAAAGAAGCAGAACATCTTAAACTCAGCTTCTTTTTGAAAGTCAAGATTACAAGTCAAGTACAAGTCGTGTCCATAGTAAGACATTATATGAAGAGGTCATTTGCAAAAACAGATAAAAGCCATTATTACAAATAATAAACCAACACTAGTGTGATTGATATTCCTTGGATTTATGGATTTAAGATATAGTTTTTCTTTTTTTAAATGAAGCGTCCACATACAGAACACACAGCTGGAGGTATGAAACTGTGTGTAGACTATAGATCAGATATATACAGCAGGAACATGTGCAGCAGTTACAGCAGGCAGTGCAGGTATAAGTATACAACATGTACTGCAGGTGTGAGTACAAGTCATGCTAATAATAAGACATCATATACAGAACACACAGCTGGAGGTATGATATGAATAATGTGAGTAGACTATAGATCAGATATCTTCAGTACAGGCAGTAGTATAAACATGTATGAGAATGTGAGAGCCTAATTAAAAACCACTAATGAATATAAAGAGTTATCTTTCCTGTTGGATGAAGTTAAGAAGTTAAAGTTCTGAACTGACTCACATGTTCAGTCTTCAGAAATGTTCAAATGATCTTATGATTCCACTGTTTTCTGATGATACATGTGATGAGAGGATGTTTAACAGCAGTGGACTCTGTGGTGAGATGATGATGTTGATCAGTGGAGTCACACAGAGGTAGAAATGTCTCCATCGTTCTCATAGTTCACCGCAGCTTCATCTTCATCTTCATCGTTTTGCTCCTGTGAACATGGAACACATACATGTTGAGACACAGAGCAGCTCCAGAGGAACAGCTGGGGTTTAGTGCCTTGCTCAAGGGAACCACAGTGATTGTTATTGAAGCAGATTGGAGATCTTTCCTCACACACACTCTCAGAATGAGTCCACACATTCAAACATGGTTTTATTTCAGTCTCACCTTCCTCACTTTTAGGCTCCTACTGCTCCACATTTAGCTCAAGTAATCACAAAGTACACTTCTCCTTCACCTCCATTGACTTGTATGATAAGCAACATATAGAGGTGTTGACTCGACTCTATGGTCACTCTGGAGCCTCTTGTTTGTTTTATATATTTCATTTATCTAGTTATTTCTTATTATTTCACTTTCCACTATAAACCCTGAAATAACCTCTTCATTTAAATAGAACATATTCAGCAGAGTTTATTCTTATGTTGCATCTTCTTCTGTCTTTTGTATATCCAGAGTTAAAAGTGAATTATAAATATTACAAACATTTAATCCTTCGCTGTTTAAACTCACCAGGTTTTCTCTCATCTGTGTTTCGTTCCCTGAAAACACAAAAAGACAAACGACAGTTAGAATCCAGTTTTTCTCTAAGACTTCCTGTTTGTAAAGGTTTCATGTGTGAATGCTCTCACCTTTAGTTCTGGTCCATATGTTGACTGTAACCACACTGATGATGAGTGCTGCTAAACCCACACACACGATGATGGACCTCCACCAGACTGAGAGAGAAGTTAGAAATGTTAAATACAGTCTGAGGTGTTTTGATGACGAGCTGTTTGTTAGCGTCTTCTTGTCTCTACATCTCTAATCTCTGAATTAAAGTGTTGCTCCGTGTCTATGAAAGAGACTTTCTATGATGTATACTTGTGTCCTTTTCACTCACCTTGTTCTGTTGGATTATTGTTGTCTTCAGATGCAGTTTCCTTCGTCCCTCCTGATGTTGGTGATGTTGGTGATGTTGTTGTTGGTGATGTTGTAGTTGTTGCATCATCACCTTCAGGAATGAAATAACAGAAACAAACAAACTGCATGGTAAAAAAACTTCTGCTCAAAACTAAAGTCAGAATGATGTGATAGTAAAAGCTCAAATATAATCACATATCTGGTGTAATTATCCACATGTGATTTTAAACAGCTCATCATATTCTCACCTGGTTTCTCACCTGAGGACTGAGGAGGGCTGAAGGTGAACAGATACTCTTTGTCATTGTAACGATCTGTCAGTGCACATTTCAATAACTCATAATAACTCTCATTAAAGTGAGCTGTTGGAAATGTGACCTCGGCTGAACAGGTACTCTGTGATGTCATCATGACATCATTCTCATCACCCTCATACAGCCACTCCACTCTGTGTATACACCGGTCAGATGTCGACACAGAGCAGTTTAATGTCACCTGATCATTGTTGTGATGTTCAGTCACTGAAGATGGAGATATTGTGAGAGAAAGACAACAAGAGTAAAAATGAACTTCCTCACTGTGATCATAATTATTGTAATGTTTCAGTAAATTGTTCTAACAGACAGAAAACATTAAGATGTAAATACTCACAGGTAACAACAGACAGATCATACAGTTCAGCTCCACCAAGTTGTTGTCTTGATGTGATCTGACTCCATCTGTAAAGACCAACATCCTGAACTGTGACCTTCTTTATAACCAGAGAACATTTCTCTGTAACACTCAGTCTGTCAGATTTAGCTCCGGCTTCTTTGTGAATCTCCCCGTGTTCAAACAGCTTCACTGTGTTCTCTGAAGAACTCATGTACCAGGTAGTACTGTAACACTTCTCATCATGTATCACATCTTCAAAAGACAAAGTGACATCATCTCCAACTCTGACAACGATGTAGGAATCATCACCAGATGCTGCTGTTGAGAAAAAGAGAGACACATGAAGAAAGAGTTCACTAAACTCAACATGTTACAATAAAAACTTGTGTGTGACAGTTAAAGGAAGAATACTTAATAAAGTACTATTAGTAATATCAATGCAGTTTTGTAACATTTCTTCATTGAATGTGTGTTTCATGTGTGTTTACCTGTAAACAGCAGCAGCAGCATCAGAAATGAAGACATTATGATCCTTCTGAATTCAGCCATCGTGCTTCTCTCTTGGTCTCTCGCTCTCAACTGTCAAAGTGTCGAACCTGCTGCTTCTGAAACATGAATACAGCATCTACTTCCTGTGGTCACTTCCTCTTCCTCACTTCATCTCTCCTCTGTTGGCTGTTGAGATGATGTGTGATATTAGTTTTTATTCTCTCTGAATGTCTTGTGAATATCAGAAGAGTGAAACACTTTGTAACATTAACTTTAAGTTTGATGCATTTAGCTGCCTCTCTTCTCTACAGTGATTCACAGTGATGATGACTGTGAGGTCTTGACCAGCGAGAGAACAGAGGAAGATGAGCGTGTGAACATTGTTAGTTATAATAAATGTTAACAGTAATGCCAATAGTTTTCTTTAGATAATGATTATTAAAAACAGACAACATTCATAGTGTTTGAACAGACACACAGTGGTCTGAGACCTGCTGCTTCCTCTTTGTATCTTTGCACTTTTCTATTTTTTATTTTCTCACAACTGAAGAAAAAGTGTTTCTGTGAGGATGTGGGTAACATCAGCAGCAGAGATCTGGAGGTTACACCTCGGATGTTGACCAGATAAACATCAGAAACATTAAGTGTGAACACATTAATGAGTGTCTACATTAACTGTCTCTATGTGTCTACTTGTGAACACATTAATGAGTGTCTACATTAACTGTCTCTATGTGTCTACTTGTGAACACATTAATGAGTGTCTACATTAACTGTCTCTATGTGTCTACTTGTGAACACATGTAGCAGGTCTGTTCATATTGTTTTCAAATAGTTTGTACAACTAAAAAATCTGATGTTTTATCTGCGTGTGTGTGACGTCACCACTTCAGGGTTCTCCTGCTCTGCACACTGCAGAGATCTTTGGTCCTTTAATGATGTCTGAGAATAATGTGGAGTCAGATTACAGCTACAGTAAAGAGGTCATGAGCATCCACCATGAACTCTTATTTTAGATGCATTTACATGTTGTAGAAAAACGTGAGAGCCCAGTGCAAACAGGTGGTTTTTTTTTGGGGGGGGGGGCAACAGGGGCCAGAGAGACGGAGGATTTAAAGCAAGCGCGTCGGGAGAAAGTGAAGAAATGAGAGAAAACAGAAAAATAAATATAATAATAATAATAATAATAATAATAATAATAATAATAAAAATAAATAGCTTTTGAAAGATTGTGCATCTTAAAATAAAGTGCTTAATCTTAGGAAAATAAAATGTAGCAGCAGCTTGAGTTTCCCTTTTTCTTTAACTGTTTCACATCTTGATTTAACTCTCAACCAGTGTTAGAATAAATCAGTCTCAACACAACTTAACAATTGAACAGTTTAACCCAGGCTAGCACGTCCTGGGTTAAACTGCTCTCTGTGGCTGATGATGCTGACAGGTGGCCTATTTGCTTTATTTTGTCACAAATCTAAATCACATTGGGCTGAGTGCTTATTTTCTGTGACCTCAGACCTGAGTGGGTTTGTTTGGTGAAAAACGTTGTGCTTTGTCTCATAGTGGCGTTTCACATCACTGTTAATGAGCACCACGGTCTCTGAGCATATGAGACGCTGGTGTTGTGCTCCAGTGGGAAGGATGAACATGAATGAGTCTGGGTTGAAAGCTCTGTTGACTTCTCTCTTCTTGGAGAGGCCATGAGTAGTTCTTGTTCTCTCCCTGTCTGCCGCTCACTCGTCTGTGTTTCTCTCCCTTTCTCCGTCTTCTCTCCCTGTATCGCTAACTCCTCTTTCAGAGTCGCAATGTTTGCCGGTTGGAATGCACAGACTTGATTGGCTGAGTAGCATCACGTGGGATGGCTTAACTCGCATGTAATTGGTCTGTGAGTTTCCTGAACCGCTAAACCAGTGCCGTAAAAACGAGGGAAGCTGCGCCGGTTGAAATAGAAGCGCCCCGTCAAAATCGAAAATCCCTCAATAATTTATTGATTTTAGGTCCAGGTCCGGATATATCGGCGTCTGGGTCCGGACTCGGACCGCGGACCGCCAGTTAGTGACCCCTGATTTAAAGGTTTAATTAGATGTTAAACAACAGTAACTGTATTTTTTTTTGTAACGAGAATAATTCATAAAAATAAGGCTTATGAAAACACTGAATGAGAAATTGCTCACCAACACACAATGATAATTGTGATTTCTGATGATACATGTGATGAGAGGATGTTTAACAGCAGTGAACTCTGTGGTGAGTTGATGATGTTGATCAATGGAGTCGTTCTCATAGTTCACCGAACCTTCATCTTCATCTTCATCGTTTTGCTCCTGTGAACATGGAACACATACATGTTGAGACACAGAGCAGCTCCAGAGGAACAGCTGGAGTTTAGTGCCTTGCTCAAGGGAACCACAGTGATTGTTATTGAAGCAGATTGGAGATCTTTCCTCACACACACTCTCAGAATGAGTCCACACATTCAAACATGGTTTTTTATTTTAATCCCACCTTCCTCACTTTTAGGCTCCTACTGCTCCACATTTAGCTCAAGTAATCACAAAGTACACTTCTCCTTCACCTCCATTGCTCTGGATTATAAGCAACATATAGAGGTGTTGATTCAACTCCATGGTCACTCTGGAGCCTCTTGTTTGTTAGCAAATATTTCATTTTTGTAGTTATTTCTTAATATTTCACTTTCTAAAATAAACACTGAAATAACCACTTAATTTTAATGAAAAATAAAACCGTGGTGGAGAGGTTTGTGTGTCCCTATGAACCTGAGAGCTGTGTTGTCTGGAGCCTGGTGCTCCTGGTAGGGTCTCCCAAGGCAAATTGGTCTCAGGCGAGGGGCCAGACTAAGAATGGTTCAACACGACTTCATGAAAAAGAGGGAAAGAGAAGGAGAGACCCTGACCGGAGGAAGCCCGGGGCCCCCATCTGGAGCCAGGCCCGGAGGGAGGGCCCGACAGCAAGCGCCTGGTGACCAGGTTTGCCACAGAGCCCGACCGGGCACAGCCCGAAGAAGCTACGTGGTGCCTCCCATCCATCCATTCTGTGGGCCCAACACCCATGGGAAAAACCACTGGGGTCGGGTACGCGGTAACCCTCGAACATCGTGGTGGACCCCGGTGATCTGGGAAACAGTTTGACTGAAGAAGGAGTCCTTCCGGGTTATGTTATCTGGGAGGACTCCGGAAACATTTGCGGGGTACCAACGGGCTCAAAGGGCGGCAACTGTGGCAGAAGCAAAGCAGTGGGTGTGGAAGAAGTACGGAGAAGCTATGGAGAAGGACTTTCGGTCGGCACCACGGTCCATCCATCCATCGCCTACCGCTTATCCGGGGTCGGGTCGCGGGGGCAGCAGCTCCAGTAGTGAACCCCAATCTTGCCTTCTCTGGGCCACATCCTCCAGCTCCGACTGGGGGATCCCGAGGCGTTCCCAGTGAGGAGATATAATCTCTCCACCGAGTCCTGGGTCTTCCCCGGGGTCTCCTCCCAACTGGACGTGCCTGGAACACCTCCCTAGGGAGGCGCCCAGGTGGCATCCTTACTAGATGAACCACCTCAACTGGCTCCTTTCAACGCAAAGGAGCAGCGGCTCTACTCAGAGTCTCTCCCGGGTGACTGAGCTTCTCACCCTATCTCTAAGGGAGACGCCACCCGTCTGAGAAAACACATTTTGGCCGCTTGTACTCGTTCTTTCGGTCATGACCCAGCCTTCGTGACCATAGGTGAGGGTAGGAACGAAGATCGACCGGTAGATTGAGAGCTTTGCCTTCTGGCTCAGCTCTCTTTTCGTCACAACGGTGCGGTTAAAACGAATGCAGTACTGCTCCCGCTGCTCCGATGCTTTTTCATGCTTTATTCAGAAAAGCATGAATAATATTCATTTTGTACATACTGTTGGTGGTTGGCTTAAGAAAGGTCAAAGGTTACATATATATCTTATGGACCTGCAGACTTTTACTTTTGGAGGCAATTTGCAAAGAGTTTTGTCTGTTAAGGCGACACACCACACGCCAAAACACCGTTTTCATTTCATTGCACTGGTCAATTCTGCAAAGAAAACATCCAAAACACACATTTAGGAGTTTATTTGTGCAAATTAGCACATTTAATGAAAACTTGTCATACAAAGAATTGTCTTCATGTAAGTTATCAACTGCAGAAGCTTCATTGTTTCACCTCATTCACCTGAAGTGAATATTTATTCATATTTAAGTGCAGTTCATTCATTCAACAGCATCCTGACACAAACTGTTGAACTCCCTTTAAACATCTCGCTGCACTGAAGCTTCATCCGTCTTATATCCAATAATTCAGCTCCATGTCGACTCGACCGATCTCTGGACTGTACTTTGTTATATCACATCAAGCCAAAGAAGAGGAGTCTCCACTTCAGAGGGTCATGACAGCAGATTATTGTTTAGATTAGATGTAGATGTGGCGAATTCAGAGGAAATGTGAGGATTGATAAGTTTATTACGAAACCAACTGAAGTCATTAAGGGCTATTTTTGGTTGGTCGTTCCTTTAACGTTGCGTTGCAGCCATTCCTGCTTTCACTAATGGTGGACACTGTGTAGATAAGTGTCTAAAGAAGCATTCAGCCAGTGTGGGTGGCTTTCATCTCTCCAGCTCATCCATCAACTCATGTTTTGCAAGTGCGGGGGGGGGGGGGGGGGGCAGGATTTTCAAAATAAAAGCACCAAAAAGGCAACAGGAGCGTTCAAGATTTTCAAAATAAAACATCTAAATTATGTTTTTTTCTGAAACAACTCAACTCCCTCTAGTTACTTGGCAGTGCTTTTACTACTGGACTCAGTTTTACCTCATTCATGACTGTATGTAAGGACATCTTGTAGTAAAAACATATTTTATTGGCTCACAACGACTCCTGACTCTTAACCGGGATCAACTGCTTCAGTAGCAAAAGGCATTTATGGCTAAAAACAAGTCTTAGCAAATCTGTCGCTTCATTTTGTCCTTTGTCGTGTCTCAGAAACTGACATCCACATAAAGGTTTGGTCTGTACGGAAGCCTGGAGGGACAATCGAGTGAGGTTCAAGGGAGACACACCTGAAGGGAAATCTGCACCTTTCTAGCTCCAACTGAGACACTTGCAGATGCTTCAACTCCCGCTCCCTATACGTAAGATCATTAAACACACCTTTCATTACTTCACCCTCTTCATCCCGTTCCCGTATTTGTCCAAGTCTTCATACTCCTTCAAGCAAAGTTAAGTCCAGCTTTGAGCTTTTCAAGCGACGCAGTCTAGCTACATGCATTTCTGCAGCAGCTTTTCAGCCATCGCACCACAACTTTCTCAGAACTTTGCATTCTCTAATTAGCTATGTTTGCAAAAAGTGAGGAGGAGGCACGAGAGGAAATGTTGTGCAATGAACAAAAAGAGTTCATCCTCTGAGATCTGGATTGTGCAAAGTAAATAGCAACAACCAGCCAGTTGTTGGTCGGTATCAGAATCATTTTGCACCCATAAGAAAAGCCGACAAGCCGGCTGACACGCCTGTAAAGTTCCGCAGCTACTATATAAGTGTCGATGCTCGTTGCTCTCAAAGAAAGGACATGTGTACATTGTAAACGCCTAGTTGACGCCCATTTTGATCCAAACACTTGCATGATTGTTAGCTGTTATTCAATATCCTGTACGGTAAAACGTCTCTCGTTCAACTGCCAATCAGAATATGTTGATACACCATGCGGAGGATGAATCACAGAAAAGATGTCTTCTTTAAAATGATATATTTTCACCATTTTTTAAGGAGATCCTGTATATTTAAATACATTTTCCTTTTGAAATAATGCAAAATGAGAATCTATATGGACCCGACAGCTACGTTAAAACAAAGTGAAATAAAGACCAATGCATTTTACTGAACTAGTTTTGATAAACATGCACAGTGAAGTCTGGAGCCAAAGCCTTTCTTTACAGTTAATTTCAACCCAGAAAAACACAGTTCCTGTTTGTTCACTGTGGACGTGTAATGTTTGAGAATGCTCCGTAATGTGCTGTTGCTGTGCGTGACGAATATACTCCGTGTGACTGTTGTAAATATGTCAAATATTGTGTATTTTCTGTGTAAACATGTGTAAATACATTTATCTCCCTTGTACAATCGGTCCTATGTGTCTGTGTGTTACATCTGTGAGCTTTGATATTTACTTTTTATGTGTGGCAAGAGTTTTTTTAAGAGGTTTTTTTAAGAGGTTTTTTAAGAGTTTTTTTTTTGTAAAAGTGAAATAAAAGATTGCAGATGATGGAAGGAGGCTGGATTATTTTAGGGTCATATTATGAGAAACACTTATTATTAGAACATCTGGAGCGTCAACAATACGTCACGTGCAGGCTCTTAGAACACACCGCCCGCATCTTAGTATCTCCACCCTTTGAGAACTACTTTTGCAAAGGTGCGCCGTATTTCCTCTCGCAATGCAATCAATGCGCGTCAGTAGCTCAGTCTGCAGGGACTTGCTTTGGGAACCGGAGGGTCGCGAGTCTTTCCTGAATGATCACGTTCAAAGTGGCGCATTTACGAGAGGAGGCCTTAAAGAGACAGTAGCTAAAATAATCTGCTTTTTAAAAAAACATTAAAACATGTAAACAGGTTTTAGTAGGAAACAAAAATACAAGTATGAAGCTGAAAATGGACGCAATTAATGACCTTTAATTTCAGACTCAAATCTTATGTAAAAACATTTTTTATTTTATAAAAAACTATTCTAAAACAGGCAAAACAATCCACAAGGTGGAATTCTTCGTGTGCATGTGACGTCACGCTTATTTTCCCAAACCGGAAGTCAACCATGTTGGATGCTATACACAACCAAGATGGCGGCTGTTCACGTGTGATTTGCTGCAACGCTTCATAATTTTCTTTGTATTTAAACATCTAATGAAAAATGCCAATCTTGTGCGCAGTGTATACTTGTGGTCATACCGCTACTCGTGACCCAGAGAAACGGTTCTTTAGATTTCCTAAAATCATCAAATACAACGATCCACAAAAGAGGGATGAGTTGCTGTCTACCGAACGCCGTAAACTGTGGTTTAGCAACATAACTCGTGAGGATTTAACAGAAGAAAAAGCACAATTCACCCGTGTGTGTGGCGTCCACTTATATCTGGTACACGAGCTCATGCTAAAGCTATGTTTTCAATGTTTACGTTATCTTGAGATCTTTGAGAGTGATTTACACGGGCATGGGCGAGCACCCTGTCATCTTTCACTGGTTTGCTAAGAAGACTACCAACCCAGCCAGAAACAAAGAAATTATAAGCATCTAAGCTCTTGTATGGCTTCATTTGTGCGTTGGTTGCCCACGACGTTTGTATTACAAGATGTGTAAAACAAGAGAAACTGAAATGTCTTTTTTTTGGTCATTTATAAAAACAAAAATAAATTAACTGTGATGGAAAATGATTCGACAGAAGTCTCTAGTTTGGTGCATTGACGTCCTGCCGCTGTGAGCGTTAAATCCTTGACTCAGCAGTCTGTCTCCAGTAACGGCTTTATTCTTTCCTGCAGACAAGTCCTCTGGAAATCAGCCTCACAGCTCCAAACGGTCCTGCAGGAAGCCGAATCTCTGACTGTGTGTTTGTGTGGTACTTTATGTTTTCCCATCCTGGAGGATTTAATCGCTCACCTGCAACAATAAACACAGACACCTCTCAGCGACCACAATGTTTAACCTTTACTTACTCCATTTCAAACATTAACCCTTCAGGGATAACTTGTGTTATTGGAAGTGGATTTGTATGAGGTACTTATCCATAGTCGGTGTACACAGTTTGGAGGACCTGAAGAAGTAATGTACTGGTGTAGCAGCAAAACGTATAAAAAAGCTATATTTAGAGTATTTTCCTCCCTTTCTGACGGGAAACTGAGGCCGTTATCTAGGCTCTCTTAAAAACAACCAGACTCCTTTGACAAAAACAGTCATTTTACCCCACAGAACACGGGGGTTGCTAGTCAACTGCTGCCTCAATCCGTTAGTGCGTCTGTGTTTTTGTTTGAACTTGGTGTTTTAAAGGGTTAGTTCCAAATCACCAAAGTCACACAATAACACAAACACACTAACTGATTGAGGCAGCGTTAGACCAGCAACTACTTTGTTCTGCAAGTTAAAATGTATGTTTTGTCAATGGAGTCTGGTAACTTTGAAGCCAGCATAGATAACAGCTTCAGTTCCCCGTTGGAAAGGGCAGTCTGTCGGCAAAGTGAAGCGGTAAAATATTCTAAACATAGCGTACAATTAAACTTGTTTAGGTGTCTAAAATATGTCTTGCTGCTGCACAGCAGTATATTGCTTAGCTTGTCCTGTCTGCTACCGACCACCTGTAGGTAACACACTGACTGTGGATGGACGTACCTCGTACAACGCCACTTTAAATAATCCGAACTATCCCTTTAAGTCCCAAGAGGAGACCTGTAGGTGTCCTGACTCGGGGTCTAGAAGAACACACTCACCTATTTGCGCCTTTTGTTGCTTTTGATCTTCTGGATCTCCTTGGAGCTGAGGATCAGCATGCCATTCTTGAAGCGGCCCACCTGACCCGAGGGAGCCGAGCCAGAACCAGAAGCAGAGGCAGAGCCAGAGCTCACCTTCTTCTTCTTGTTCCTGGTGGAGGTAGCAGATGTGACAGGACAGCCTGTATAAAGATCTGTTCATTGTGTTACATATCAGAGCACTAGTGCTGTATTTTCTAAAATGTTTACAGATGTGTTAAGAAATGTCCGTCTCACCCACCTTTGATTACTCGGCTTCTTCTTTTTCTTCAGGTCCTACAGAACAGAGGAGAGGAATCATCACCAGATGCTGCTGTTGAGAAAAAGAGAGACACATGAAGAAAGAGTTCACTAAACTCAACATGTTACAATAAAAACTTGTGTGTGACAGTTAAGGAAGAATACTTAATAAAGTACTATTAGTAATATCAATGCAGTTTTGTAACATTTCTTCATTGAATGTGTGTTTCATGTGTGTTTACCTGTAAACAGCAGCAGCAGCATCAGAAATGAAGACATTATGATCCTTCTGAATTCAGCCATCGTGCTTCTCTCTTGGTCTCTCGCTCTCAACTGTCAAGTGTCGAACCTGCTGCTTCTGAAACATGAATAGGAGAGGAGAGGAGAGGAGAGGAGGGGAGAGGATACGAGAGGATACGAGAGGAGAGGATACGAGAGGAGAGGAGAGGGGGAGAGGAGAGGAGAGGAGGGGAGGGGAGAGGAGAGGAGAGGAGAGGAGAGGAGGGGAGAGGAGAGGAGAGGAGAGGAGGGGAGAGGAGAGGAGAGGAGGGGAGAAGGAAGAGGGGAGGAGAGGAGGAGAGAGGAGGGGAGAGGAGGGGAGGGGAGAGGAGACGAGAGGAGAGGAGAGAGGGGAGGGGAGAGGAGAAAGAGGAGGGGAGAGGAAGAAGAGGGGAGGAGAGAGGAGAGAGAGGAGGAGAGAGGAGGGAGAGGAGGAGAGGAGGGGGAGGGAGAGGGAGAGGAGATGAGAGAAGAGGAGGGGAGAGGAGAAGAGGGGGGGGAGAGGAGAGGAGAGGAGAGGAGAGGAGGGGAGGGGAGAGAGGAGAGAGAGAGGAGGGGAGGGGAGGGGAGGGGAGGGGAGGGGAGAGGAGAGGAGAGGAGAGGAGAGGAGAGGAGGGGAGGGAGGAGAGGAGAGGAGGGGAGGGGAGAGTAGACAAGAGGAGGGGAGAGGGAAGAGGGGAGGAGAGAGAGGAGAGGAGAGGAGGAGAGGAGAGGAGAGGAGGGGAGGGGAGAGGAGACGAGAGGAGATACGAGGAGAGGAGGGGAGGGTAGGGGAGAGTAGACAAGAGGAGGGGAGAGGGGAGAAGAGAGAAGGAGGAGGAGAGAGAGAAGAGGGGAGGGAGAGGAGGAGGAGGAGGGGGAGAGAGAGGAGAGGAGGGGAGAGGAGGGAGAGGGGAGGAGGGAGAGGAGGGGGAGAGAGGAGAGAGAGGAGAGGAGAGGAGAGTAGACGAGAGGAGAGGAGAGGAGAGGAGAGGAAAGGAGAGGAGAGAGAGGAGAGTAGAGGAGGGGAGTGGAGAGTAGACGAGAGGAGAGTAGACAAGAGGAGAGGAGAGGAGAGGAGAGGAGAGAGAGAGAGGAGGAGGGAGAGAGGAGTTATTCTCTCTGAATGTCTTGTGAATATCAGAAGAGTGAAACACTTTGTAACATTAACTTTAAGTTTGATGCATTTAGCTGCCTCTCTTCTCTACAGTGATTCACAGTGATGATGACTGTGAGGTCTTGACCAGCGAGAGAACAGAGGAAGATGAGCGTGTGAACATTGTTAGTTATAATAAATGTTAACAGTAATGCCAATAGTTTTCTTTAGATAATGATTATTAAAAACAGACAACATTCATAGTGTTTGAACAGACACACAGTGGTCTGAGACCTGCTGCTTCCTCTTTGTATCTTTGCACTTTTCTATTTTTTATTTTCTCAGAACTGAGGAGAAAGTGTTTCTGTGAGGATGTGGGTAACATCAGCAGCAGAGCTCTGGAGGTTACACCTCAGATGTTGACCACATGAACATCAGAAACATGAAGTGTGAACACATTAATGAGTGTCTACATTAACTGTCTCTATGTGTCTACTTGTGAACACATTAATGAGTGTCTACATTAACTGTCTCTATGTGTCTACTTGTGAACACATGTAGCAGGTCTGTTCATATTGTTTTCAAATAGTTTGTACAACTAAAAAATCTGATGTTTTATCTGCGTGTGTGTGACGTCACCACTTCAGGGTTCTCCTGCTCTGCACACTGCAGAGATCTTTGGTCCTTTAATGATGTCTGAGAATAATGTGGAGTCAGATTACAGCTACAGTAAAGAGGTCATGAGCATCCACCATGAACTCTTATTTTAGATGCATTTACATGTTGTAGAAAAACGTGAGAGCCCAGTGCAAACAGGTGTTTTTTTTTGGGGGGGGGGGGCAACAGGGGCCAGAGAGACGGAGGATTTAAAGCAAGCGCGTCGGGAGAAAGTGAAGAAATGAGAGAAAACAGAAAAATAAATATAATAATAATAATAATAATAATAATAATAATAATAATAAAATAAATAAATAAATAAAAATAAATAGCTTTTGAAAGATTGTGCATCTTAAAATAAAGTGCTTAATCTTAGGAAAATAAAATGTAGCAGCAGCTTGAGTTTCCCTTTTTCTTTAACTGTTTCACATCTTGATTTAACTCTCAACCAGTGTTAGAATAAATCTGTCTCAACACAATCTTAACAATTGAACAGTTTAACCCAGGCTAGCACGTCCTGGGTTAAACTGCTCTCTGTGGCTGATGATGCTGACAGGTGGCCTATTTGCTTTATTTTGTCACAAATCTAAATCACATTGGGCTGAGTGCTTATTTTCTGTGACCTCAGACCTGAGTGGGTTTGTTTGGTGAAAAACGTTGTGCTTTGTCTCATAGTGGCGTTTCACATCACTGTTAATGAGCACCACGGTCTCTGAGCATATGAGACGCTGGTGTTGTGCTCCAGTGGGAAGGATGAACATGAATGAGTCTGGGTTGAAAGCTCTGTTGACTTCTCTCTTCTTGGAGAGGCCATGAGTAGTTCTTGTTCTCTCCCTGTCTGCCGCTCACTCGTCTGTGTTTCTCTCCCTTTCTCCGTCTTCTCTCCCTGTATCGCTAACTCCTCTTTCAGAGTCGCAATGTTTGCCGGTTGGAATGCACAGACTTGATTGGCTGAGTAGCATCACGTGGGATGGCTTAACTCGCATGTAATTGGTCTGTGAGTTTCCTGAACCGCTAAACCAGTGCCGTAAAAACGAGGGAAGCTGCGTCGGTTGAAATAGAAGCGCCCCGTCAAAATCGAAAATCCCTCAATAATTTATTGATTTTAGGTCCAGGTCCGGATAGATCGACGTCTGGGTCCGGACTCGGACCGCGGACCGCCAGTTAGTGACCCCTGATTTAAAGGTTTAATTAGATGTTAAACAACAGTAACTGTATTTTTTTTTGTAACGAGAATAATTCATAAACATAAGGCTTATGAAAACACTGAATGAGAAATTGCTCACCAACACACAATGATAATTGTGATTTCTGATGATACATGTGATGAGAGGATGTTTAACAGCAGTGAACTCTGTGGTGAGTTGATGATGTTGATCAATGGAGTCGTTCTCATAGTTCACCGAACCTTCATCTTCATCCTCATCATTTTGCTCCTGTGAACATGGAACACATACATGTTGAGACACAGAGCAGCTCCAGAGGAACAGCTGGAGTTTAGTGCCTTGCTCAAGGGAACCACAGTGATTGTTATTGAAGCAGATTGGAGATCTTTCCTCACACACACTCTCAGAATGAGTCCACACATTCAAACATGGTTTTTTATTTTAATCCCACCTTCCTCACTTTTAGGCTCCTACTGCTCCACATTTAGCTCAAGTAATCACAAAGTACACTTCTCCTTCACCTCCATTGCTCTGGATTATAAGCAACATATAGAGGTGTTGATTCAACTCCATGGTCACTCTGGAGCCTCTTCTTTGTTAGCAAATATTTCATTTTTGTAGTTATTTCTTAATATTTCACTTTCTAAAATAAACACTGAAATAACCACTTAATTTTAATGAAAAATAAAAGCGTGGTGGAGAGGTTTGTGTGTCCCTATGAACCTGAGAGCTGTGTTGTCTGGAGCCTGGTGCTCCTGGTAGGGTCTCCCAAGGCAAATTGGTCTCAGGCGAGGGGCCAGACTAAGAATGGTTCAACACGACTTCATGAAATAGAGGGAAAGAGAAGGAGAGACCCTGACCGGAGGAAGCCCGGGGCCCCCGTCTGGAGCCAGGCCCAGAGGGAGGGCCCGACAGCAAGCGCCTGGTGACAGGTTTGCCACAGAGCCCGACCGGGCACAGCCCGAAGAAGCTACGTGGTGCCTCCTATCCATCCATTCTGTGGGCCCAACACCCATGGGAAAAACCACTGGGGTCGGGTACGCGGTAACCCTCGAACATCGAACTGGGAAACAGTTTGACTGAAGAAGGAGTCCTTCCGGGTTATGTTATCTGGGAGGACTCCGAAAACATTTGCGGGGGTACCAACGGGCTCAAAGGGCGGCAACCTCCGCTGTGGCAGAAGCAAAGCAGTGGGTGTGGAAGAAGTACGGAGAAGCTATGGAGAAGGACTTTCGGTCGGCACCACGGTCCATCCATCCATCGTCTACCGCTTATCCGGGGTCGGGTCGCGGTGGCAGCAGAAGGAGGAGAGTAGAAAAGAGGAGAGGAGAGAGGAAAGTAGACAAGAGGAGAGGAGAGTAGACGAGATGAGAGTAGTCAAGAGGAGAGGAGAGTAGAGGACAAGAGGAGAGTAGAGGAGAGGAGAGTAGACAAGAGGAGAGAAGAGAGAAGAGAGAAGAGGAGGGTAGAAGAGAGGAGAGTAGACAAGAGGAGAGGAGAATAGAGGAGAGGAGAGGAGAGTAGACGAGAGAAGAGGAGAGTAGACGAGAGAAGAGGAGAGTAGAGGAGAGGAGAGTAGACGAGAGGAGACGAGAGGAGACGAGAGTTGACAAGAGGAGAGGAGAGGAGAGGGTAGGGGAGAGTAGATGAGAGGAGAGAGGAAACTAGACAAGAGGAGAGGAGATTAGAGGAGAGGAGAGAGGAAAGTAGACAAGAGGAGAGGAGAGTAGGGGAGAGGAGGAGAGTAGACGAGAGGAGAATAGACAAGAGGAGAGGAGAGAAGAGGAGAGGAGAATAGAAGAGAGAGGAGAGTAGACGAGAGGAGAGGAGAGTAGACCAGAGGAGGAGAGTAGAGGAGAGGAGAGGAGGAGAGGAGAGGAGAGGAGAGTAGACCAGAGGAGGAGAGTAGACGAGAGGAGAGGAGAGGAGGAGAGGAGAGGAGAGGAGAGGAGAGTAGACAAGAGTAGAGGAGAGGTGAGGAGAGAGGAGAGGAGAGTAGAAGAGAGGAGTGTAAACAAGAGGAGAGGAGAGTAGACGAGAGGAGAGGAGAGTAGACAAGAGGAGAGGAGAGTAGACGAGAGGAGAGGAGAGTAGACAAGAGGAGAGGAGAGGAGAGGAGAGGAGAGGAGGAGAGTAGACGAGAGGAGAGTAGACAAGAGGAGAGGAGAGTAGACGAGAAGAGAGGAGGAGAGTAGAGGAAAGGATAGTAGAAAAGAGGAGAGGAGAGGAGAGTAGAGGAGAGGAGAGTAGAGGAGAGGAGAGGAGAGTAGAGGTGAGTAGAAAAGAGGAGAGGAGAGGAGAGTAGACGAGAGGAGAGTAGAGGAGAGGAGAGTAGAGGAGAGGAGAGAAGTGAGTAGACAAGAGGAGAGGAGAGGAGAGGAGAGTAGAGATGATGGGAGGAGAGGAGAGTAGACGAGAGGAGGAGAGTAGACAAGAGGAGAGTAGAGGAGAGAAGAGGAGATTAGAGGAGAAGGGAGGAGAGGAGAGTAGACGAGAGAATAGAAGACAGGAGGAGAGGAGAGTAGACGAGAAGAGAGGAGGAGAGTAGAGGAAAGGAAAGTAGACAAGAGGAGAATAGAATCGAGGAGAGGAGGAGAGAGGAGAGTAGAGGAGAGTAGAAAAGAGGAGAGGAGAGGAGAGTAGACGAGAGGAGAGTAGAGGAGAGGAGAGTAGAGGAGAGGAGAGAAGTGAGTAGACAAGAGGAGAGGAGAGGAGAGGAGAGTAGAGACGAGGAGAGGAGAGTAGACGAGAGGAGGAGAGTAGACGAGAGGAGAGTAGAGGAGAGAAGAGAAGAGGAGATTAGAGGAGAAGGCAGGAGAGGAGAGTAGACGAGAGGATAGAAGACAGGAGGAGAGGAGAGTAGAGGAGAGGAGAGGACAGTAGATGAGAGGAGAGGAGAGTAGAGGAGAGAGGAGAGTAGACGAGAGGAGAGGAGAGAGAAAAGTAGACAAGAGGAGAGTAGAGTAGAGGAGAGTATACAAGAGGAGAGGAGAGAGGAAAGTAGACAAGAGGAGAGAGGAGAGGAGATTAGACAAGAGGAGAGGAGAGTAGACGAGAGGAGAGTATATAAGAGGAGAGGAGAGAGGAAAGTAGACAAGAGGAGAGGAGAGTAGAGGAGAGGATGAGAGTAGAGGAGAGCAGAGAGGAAAGTAGACAAGAGGAGAGAGGAGAGGAGATTAGACAAGAGGAGAGGAGAGTAGACGAGAGGAGAGTAGACAAGAGGAGGAGAGTAGACGAGAGGAGAGGAGAGGTGAGGAGAGAGGAGAGGACAGTAGAAGAGAGGAGTGTAGACAAGAGGAGAGGAGGAGAGTAGACGAGAGGAGAGGAGAGAGGAAAGTAGACAAGAGGAGAGGAGAGTAGAGGAGACGAGACGAGAGGAGAGGAGAGGAGAGGAGAGTAGAGTAGACAAGAGGAGAGGAAAGTAGAGAAGAGGAGGAGAGTAGACGAGAGGAGAGTAGACAAAAGGAGAGGAGAGTAGAGGGTAGGGGAGAGTAGATGAGAGGATAGGAGGGTAGAGGAGAGTAGGAGATTAGAGGAGAGGAGGAGGGTAGAGGAGAGGAGAGTAGACAAGAGGAGAGGAGAGGAGAGAGGAGAGTAGACGAGAGGAGAGGAGAGTAGAGGAGAGGATGAGAGTAGAGGAGAGGAGAGTAGACAAGAGGAGAGAGGAGAGGAGATTAGACAAGAGGAGAGTAGACAAGAAGAGGAGAGTAGACGAGAGGAGAGGAGAGGTGAGGAGAGAGGAGAGGACAGTAGAAGAGAGGAGTGTAGACAAGAGGAGAGGAGGAGAGTAGACGAGAAGAGAGGAGAGAGGAAAGTAGACAAGAGGAGAGGAGAGTAGAGGAGACGAGACGAGAGGAGAGGAGAGGAGAGTAGAGTAGACAAGAGGAGAGGAAAGTAGAGGAGAGGAGGAGAGTAGACGAGAGGAGAGTAGACAAGAGGAGAGGAGAGTAGAGGGTAGGGGAGAGTAGATGAGAGGATAGGAGGGTAGAGGAGAGTAGGAGATTAGAGGAGAGGAGGAGAGTAGAGGAGAGGAGAGGAGACAAGAGGAGAGGAGAGGAGAGAGGAGAGTAGACGAGAGTAAGGGAAAGGAGAGGAGAGAGGAGAGGAGACAAGAGGAGAGAAGAGGAGAGGGGAAGACAGTTGAGGAGAGAAGAGGAGAGTAGGGATGAGGGGAGGAGAGGAAAGTAGACGAGAAGAGAGTAGACGAGAGGAGAGTAGAGGAGAGGGGAGGAGAGTAGAGGAGAGAAGAGGAGATTAGAGGAGAGGGGAGGAGAGGACAGTAGACAAGGGGAGAGTAGACAAGAGGAGAGGAGAGTAGAGGAGAGGGGAGGAGATTAGACGAGAGGAGAGTAGACGAGAGATTAGAGGAAAGTAGACAAGAGGAGAGTAGACAAGAGGAGAGGAGAGTAGAGGAGAGGGGAGGAGAGTAGATGAGAGGAGAGTAGACAAGAGGAGAGGAGAGGTGAGGAGAGAGGAGAGGACAGTAGAAGAGAGGAGTTTAGACAAGAGGAGAGGAGGAGAGTAGACGAGAGGAGAGGAGAGAGGAAAGTAGACAAGAGGAGTGGAGAGTAGACAAGAGGAGAGTAGACAAGAGGAGAGTAGACAAGAGGAGAGGAGAGGAGAGGAGAGGAGAGGAGAGGAGAGGAGGAGAGGAGAGGAGAGGAGAGTAGACAAGAGGAGAGGAGAGGAGAGAGGAGAGCAGGGGAGAGCAGGGGAGAGGAGAGGAGAGAGGAGAGGAGAGAAGAGGAGAGTAGAGATGAGGGGAGGAGAGGAGAGTAGACGAGAGTAGAGGAAAGGAGAGTATAAGAGAGGAGAGTAGACAAGAGGAGAGTATACAAGAGGAGAGTAGAGGAGAGAAGAGGAGAGTAGAGATGAGGGGAGGAGAGGAGAGTAGACGAGAGTAGAGGAGAGGAGAGTATAAGAGAGGAGAGTAGACAAGAGGAGAGGAGAGTAGAGGAGAGTAGAGGAGATGAGGAGAGTAGACAAGAGGAGAGGAGAGAAGAGGAGAGGAGAGGACAGGAGAGGACAGGAGAGAGGTGAGTAGACAAGAGGAGAGAAGAAGAGAGGAGAGGAGAGTAGTCAAGAGGAGGAAAGTAGAGGAGAGGAGAGGGGGATAGTAGAGGAGAGAGGAGAGGAAAGTAGACGAGAGGAGTGGAGAGTAGAGGAAAAGAGAGAGGAAAGTAGACAAGAGGAGAAGAGAGTAGACGTGAGGAGGAAAATAGACGAGAGGAGAGGTGAGTAGAGAGGAGAGGACAGTAGAAGAGAGGAGTGTAGACAAGAGGAGAGGAGGAGAGTAGACGAGAGGAGAGGAGAGAGGAAAGTAGACAAGAGGAGAGGAGAGTAGAGGAGACGAGACGAGAGGAGAGGAGAGGAGAGTAGAGTAGACAAGAGGAGAGGAAAGTAGAGGAGAGGAGGAGAGTAGACGAGAGGAGAGTAGACAAGAGGAGAGGAGAGTAGAGGGTAGGGGAGAGTAGATGAGAGGATAGGAGGGTAGAGGAGAGTAGGAGATTAGAGGAGAGAGGAGAGTAGACGAGAGTAAGGGAAAGGAGAGGAGAGAGGAGAGGAGACAAGAGGAGAGAAGAGGAGAGGGGAAGACAGTTGAGGAGAGAAGAGGAGAGTAGGGATGAGGGGAGGAGAGGAAAGTAGACGAGAAGAGAGTAGACGAGAGGAGAGTAGAGGAGAGGGGAGGAGAGTAGAGGAGAGAAGAGGAGATTAGAGGAGAGGGGAGGAGAGGACAGTAGACAAGGGGAGAGTAGACAAGAGGAGAGGAGAGTAGAGGAGAGGGGAGGAGATTAGACGAGAGGAGAGTAGACGAGAGATTAGAGGAAAGTAGACAAGAGGAGAGTAGACAAGAGGAGAGGAGAGTAGAGGAGAGGGGAGGAGAGTAGATGAGAGGAGAGTAGACAAGAGGAGAGGAGAGGTGAGGAGAGAGGAGAGGACAGTAGAAGAGAGGAGTTTAGACAAGAGGAGAGGAGGAGAGTAGACGAGAGGAGAGGAGAGAGGAAAGTAGACAAGAGGAGTGGAGAGTAGACAAGAGGAGAGTAGACAAGAGGAGAGTAGACAAGAGGAGAGGAGAGGAGAGGAGGAGAGGAGAGGAGAGTAGACGAGAGAAGGAGAGTAGACGAGACGAGGAGAGTAGACGAGAGGAGAGTAGACAAGAGGAGAGGAGAGAGGAAAGTATACAAGAGGAGAGGAGAGTAGACGAGAGGAGAGGAGGGTAGACGAGAGGAGAGGAGAGGAGAGTAGAGGAGAGGAGAGAGGACAGTAGACAAGAGGAGAGGAGAATAGACGAGAGGAGGAGAGTAGACGAGAGGAGGAGAGTAGACGAGAGGAGAGTAGACAAGAGGAAAGTAGACAAGAGGAGAGGAGAGTAGACGAGAGAAGGTGAGTAGACGAGAGGAGGAGAGTAGACGAGAGGAGAGTAGACAAGAGGAGAGGAGAGAGGAAAGTATACAAGAGGAGAGGAGAGTAGACGAGAGGAGGAGAGTAGACGAGAGGAGAGGAGAGGAGAGGAGAGGAGAGAGGAGAGGAGAGGAAAGCAGAGAGGAAAGTAGACGAGAGGAGAGTAGAGGAGAGGAGAGGAGTAGAGTAGACGAGAGGAGAGTAGACAAGAGGAAAGGAGAGAGGAAAGTAGACAAGAGGAGAGGAGAGTAGACGAGAGGAGGAGAGTAGACGAGAAGAGGAGAGTAGACAACAGTGCTTCGTCGCGAGGCTCTCTTGTCCCACCAGCAAGGGGTTCTGCAGAACCTCCAACAGTCCCTTGCGGATCTACTTGCTCTACCATCACCTCCATCTGCTCCACTGACGCCAGCAGTTCAGCAGTCCAGCTCCACGGGTGCCCGCGGTCCGCTTCGGTCTGAACCACCGCTCCCTGCTCCCGAGAGGTAAGAGGGTAACCACAAGGACTGCCGGGCTTTCCTAGCCCAATGCTCTCTCACCTTTGAGCTTCAACCTTCCTACTTCCCTTCAGAGCGCTCTCGTATCGCCTACATCATCACTCTCCTGACTGGAAAGGCCCGGTCATGGGCTACAGCCATCTGGGAACAGCAGGGTCCTTCCTGTAATGACTACAGGGCCTTTACCGATGAGATGCGCCGGGTTTTCGACCATCCAGTAGAAGGTAAAGACGCTGGTAACAGACTGTTCCAGCTGCGTCAAGGCGGCTCTAGTGTGGCAGAGTATGCTGTGCTCTTCCGAACCCTGGCTCCTGTGAGTGGGTGGAATGAGAGGGCCCTGATGACAGCGTTCCTACATGGTCTCTGTGGCGGAACCAAGGATGAGCTGGCAGCTAAAGATCCGTCTCGATAACCGTCTGTGGGAGAGGCGTCGTGAACGACAAATGGACAGTCGCCCCAGTTCCGGAGTCACAGCTTCAACCTCCGTTCCGCTTCAGTGGCCTCGGGAACCTCAGAATAACCCACCTTGTCCTGAGGAGCCGATGCAGCTTGGCGGTACTCGCCTGTCCCAGGCAGAACGGAACCGGAGGATGAGGGAGAGACGCTGCCTCTATTGTGGAGGTCCTAACCACTTTCGTTCCTCATGTCCCGAGCTTGCGGGAAGCCCAGCCCCGTCCAGGAGAGGGAGAACTGTGACGGGTGCGACCCTTACTCCCTCAGCCTCGAATTCGTGCCTGCAGCTCACCATCTCCTGGGGGAACCAACATCATCCTCTTCAGGCCCTCATTGACTCTGGCGCTGCAGGGAATTTCTTGGATCTCACCCTTGCCAGGGCCCTTCACCTGCCCATCTCCAGGCTGGACCATCCACTCTCAGTGACCGCCTTGGATGGTAGGCCCTTGGGACAGGGTACTGTGACTCATATTTCCTCTCCTGTTGTCTTGTCTATGTTTGGCAATCATCACGAAAAGATTCAGTTTAATCTTATTCATTCTCCCGAGTTCCCTGTTGTGCTAGGGTTCCCCTGGTTATCTCACCACAGCCCTCACATCAATTGGTCTTCAAGAACTGTGGTTGAGTGGGGTCCCAATTGCAAGTCCTCCTGTCTCCTCACTAGGGCTGTGCCTCCAGCCCCTAAGCTTCCTAGCTCTCTTGAGTTGTCCCGAGTCCCCTCAGAGTACCACGACCTAGCTGAGGTATTTAGCAAGAGGAGGGCCACTTCCCTGCCCCCTCATAGGCCCTTTGACTGTGCCATTGATCTCCTTCCAGGCTCTTTCCCTACACGAGGTAGGATCTTCTCCCTGTCACCCGCCGAGACCCAAGCTATGGAGGATTATATCAAGGACTCCCTGACTGCTGGGATCATTCGCCCCTCGTCCTCCCCGGCTGGTGCCGGATTCTTTTTTGTTGGGAAGAAAGACGGCGGCCTCAGGCCATGCATAGATTACAGAGGGTTAAACAAGATCACGGTGAGGAACCGTTACCCCTTGCCTTTAATGACCACCGCTTTTGAACTCCTCCAAAGGACCTCCGTAACGCCTACCACTTGGTCCGGGTCAGGGACGGTGACGAGTGGAAGACGGCATTCAACACACCAACGGGCCACTACGAGTACTTAGTGATGCCGTTTGGCTTAACCAACGCCCCGGCAGTGTTCCAGGCACTCACCAACGAGGTATTGAGAGAGACGTTGAACCGTTTTGTCTTTGTTTATTTGGATGACATTTTGATTTTCTCCAAGTCCCTCCATGAACATGTCCATCATGTCAGAGTCGTCCTCCAGTGCCTGTTGGAAAGCCACCTCTTTGTCAAACCTGAGAAATGTGAATTCCATGTCTCCAAGGTGTCCTTTTTGGGCTTCATCCTGTCCAAAGGGAGTCTCAGCACGGACCCCAAGAAGACTCAAGTTGTCCAGGATTGGCCCCAACCCTCTTCGGTCAAGGAGGTACAACGGTTCATTGGCTTTGCCAATTTTTATAGGAGGTTTATCAGGAACTTCAATGCTGTTGCTGCCCCCATGACCGATCTCACCAAGAAGAAATCTGCCCCCTTTAAGTGGTCTCCAGTGGCAGAGCGGGTCTTCCAGGATCTGAAGGGGAGATTTTCCTCCGCCCCCATCCTTACCTTACCCGACCCCTCCCTCCCCTTCATGGTTGAGGTGGATGCTTCGGATGTGGCAGTGGGGGCTGTGCTCTCCCAGCGTCCGGCTGATGGCAAACTCCATCCCTGTGCCTTCTTCTCTGCTCGCCTTTCACCTGCTGAGAGGAACTATGATGTTGGAGATCGTGAGCTCCTGGCTATCAAGATGGCTTTGGAGGAGTGGCGCCACTGGCTGGAGGGGGCCCAACACCCTTTTGTTGTTTGGACCGACCACAAAAACCTCAAGTACATTCAGAGGGCCAAACGTCTCAACCCCAGGCAGGCAAGATGGGCTCTTTTTTTTAATAGATTTGATTTTGCTTTGTCCTTCCGCCCCGGTTCGAAGAACCAGAAGCCTGATGCACTCTCTAGACTGTTTCACAGGTCAGATGGTGAGAGAGTTCCAGTACCCATCCTCCCGAGCTCGAGGATTGTGGCTCCTGTCCGATGGGGAGTCGAGTCACTGGTTCGCCAGGCCCAGAAGAGGGAGCCAGACCCCGGGAATGGACCCTCCAACCGGGTATTTGTCCCAACTGTGGTGCGATCCCAAGTTCTGCAGTGGGGGCACTCTTCACGCCTTACCAGCCACCCGGGAGCACGCAGGACTCTGGAGTTTGTCAAGAGACGGTTCTGGTGACCTGGCATGAATGCGGATGTGAGGTCCTTTGTTGCTGCTTGCTCTGGCTGTGCCCAGAGTAAGAACGCCCGTACCCCGCCTCATGGTTTCCTTCACCCTCTACCCATCCCCAAGCGGCCCTGGTCCCACATCTCCTTGGACTTTGTTACAGGCCTTCCCCCCTCTCAGGGAAACACAGTCATGTTGGTTATTGTCGACCGCTTTTCCAAGGCGTGTCGGGTCGTTCCCCTGCCCAAACTCCCTTTGGCACTGGAGACCGCCGAGGCTGTGTGCCAGGTTCTTTGGTCTCCCCCTGGATGTGGTCTCGGATCGTGGGCCCCAGTTTACCGCGCAGTTTTGGAGGGCTTTCTGTAAGCTGATTGGGGCTACGGTCAGTCTCTCCTTAGGGTTCCATCCTGAGTCCAATGGTCAGACTGAGAGGCTAAATCAGGACCTGGAAACCACCCTCCAATGCCTGGCCTCCTCCAATCCATCATCATGGAGCAGGTTTGTGATCTGGGCTGAATATGCACATAATACCTTGTGTTCTTCTGCTACAGGTCTCAGTCCCTTCGAGTGCCAGTTTGGTTTTCAGTCTCCACTCTTCCCTGACCAAGAGACTGATGTGGGTGTTCCCTCGGCCCAGAGCTTTGTCCGACGGTGCAGGCGGGTCTGGCGCAAGGCGGGTCTGGCGCAAGGCCCGGTCTACCCTGCAGCGGTCCGCACGCCAGTACCAGCGTCATGCCAACCGCCGCCGCAGACCTACACCACCGTGACGTCCTGGGCAGAGGGTCTATCTGTCGACACGAGATCTTCCTCTACGGGTGGAGTCCCGCAAGCTGGTGCCACGGTTCGTGGGGCCTTCAAGATCTTGAGGAGGATCAACCCAGTGGCTTACCGTCTCCAACTTCCCCGGTCCATGCGGGTCAATCCCACCTTCCACGTCTCTCGCCTATGCCCTGTCGCCAAGAGTCCTTTGGTTCCTCCAGCTAAACCCCCTCCGCCCCCAAGAATCATTGATGGTGGCCCTGCTTATTCAATCCACCGCCTAATGGATTCTCGCCGGGTGGGGAGGGGCCTTCAATACCTGGTGGACTGGGAGGGCTATGGTCCTGAGGAGCGGTCCTGGGTCCCGTCTCGGCATGTTCTCGATCCGGGCCTCATCGAGGCCTTCCACCAGAGCCACCCTGATCGCCCGTGTGGGAACGTCAGGAGACGTTCATAGGGAGGGGGGTCCTGTCAGGGTTTTTGGGCTGCAGTTCCTCTTTGGACCATGTGGGGTCGCCACCATTCATTTCTGTGTGTCATGCGCTTGTCTTTATTGTTTCATTGGTTGCACCTGTTCCTTGTTTGCTAGCCTTTATAAGCTGCCTGTTTTCTTCTGTTCATTGCTGAGTCTTGAATTGTTGCCGGAGCCCAAGTTTGTGAGTTTTTGAGCCGTCTCTTGAAGTGTCCGTTTTTGTGCCCTTGTCTCGAGTTCCTAAGTTGACTGCCTTTTTGCTCTTTAGCTCTTAACATCCTTTTACTGCCTGCTTTTCGTATATCCTCTGTTGATCCTGTTTTTGCTCAGACTTTACCTGTTAGTTGTCTGGAGGTATTTTGAGTTTTGTCCTGCCACCTGTTTGCTCTAAAAGTAAAGACTCCTTTTCTAACCCACTCCGAGCCTGTGTCTGTCTCTGCATCTGAGCCTATCACCCCTGGGTAGCACAGTGGTAGAGAGTCTGCCTACCACGCAGGAGACCCGGGTTCGATTGCCAACAGTCCAGCCTTGTCGTTATCACTAAGTCTAGCGTGTTACCATGCTGATGAGTGGGTTCACTGATATTTTGTTTTAGATCATAGCTGTCTAGTAACTTTTCAAGTTCAATAGTCTTGGGATCATTCTTCTTATTTACGTGAATATTTAGGTCTCCATGCAGGATTATTCTTTCACATCTAGTGATGCTGAGTGAAATCAGCTCAGAGAATTCCTCTAGAAATAGTGCTGAATATTTTGGTGGCCTGTACAATGTGATGATGAGCAAAGATAATTCTGCTTTAAGCTCAATAGCAAGATATTCAAATGATGTAAATTCACCCAGGTCAATGTCATTACATACAAGCGACGCTGATAAGATAGCGGCAATCCCTCCACCTTTCCTATTTTGCCTGACTGCCTGATAGTATTTATAGTTTGAAGGACATGTCTCAGTCAGTATTGCCACACCAGTAATGTTGTTTAACCAGGTCTCAACTACAAACATACAGTGCAAGTTCTTTTGAACTATTATATCATTAATCCAAAAAGATTTGGTAGCCAGTGATCTGACATTCAGAAGAGACACTTTCAGCTGCAGGGAGTCTGTGACAGGAGTCAAAGCCTTTCCCTTTAGAGAAAGGTGACCATGGATGTAAGTTATTATGCGATAGAGCTAACATTGGCTAACATTAACGTCAATTAAATCGTTTTACTGAGTAAAATGATCATAAGCAACACAACGAATACAACATTTTTGCTTTTAACAGTCATATTGTGCCAGCGCATACACGGTTAAACAAATAAGACAGAATTAACTGACAACACCAGCCTTTAAAGTATGCTAGTAAAGCTAGCATACCGAGCTAACAGCACTTACCAATCTCATAAAGTTGATCCAAAACGTTCTCAAGAAACAAACAATCTTCGTCTTCTTTACCGTTCATTTTAAGCTCATGGTACAAGCAGGATAAAAGCAAAAAATACTTGCTAATTTATCGCGACTTTACGAATACAGCCGAATGACAACAAACTATAGAAACATGTATCATTTGCATATTATGTTTTGTGAACGGGACCTTGAAGCCGAGCAGACAGCAGGTGCAGACGACGCACAATCCATTCTTGAACTTGCCCTTTAGTGTCGGAGCACTGATCAGTCAGTAAAGCTGTGTTCTTCTCTGGAAGACGAAGGCCAGAGGGCTTCAGCTAAGTGAAATGTTTTGCAGTTGAATGTTTCTCTGCAGGAGGTAGTTATAGCAGCACAGATCACACACAGTCAATGTTTGCATTTCCCCTCTGTCGTGCTCCTGCAATAATGTTCCTACATAATCTACACTTTCTATTTCTATTCCTGAAAACTGCTGAAGCCTGCACTTATCTAAAACATGTGTTCAGTATCAGAATTGTATCTTGAGTTCAGTCTTCATTTTGTCAGCTATTTCTTTTGATTTAGTCTCCGGTGTCAAATGTCCTTGTTGGTTTTGATCATATTTAGTTTATTCAAAATCTGGCCATTTTGGTCTTGGCTCTTGGAATAGGAAACTAGCAACAGCAGAGGCTGGCTCTGGGGACGTGGAACGTCACCTCTCTGTGGGGGAAGGAGCCGGAACTAGTGCGGGAGGTGGATCGCTACCAGTTGGATCTGGTGGGGCTTACCTCCACGCACAGTCTTGGCTCTGGAACCGTACTCCTGGATAGGGGTTGGACTCTATTCTTCTCCGGAGTTGCCCAAGGTGTGAGGCGTCGGGCCGGGGTGGGATACTCACTAGCCCCCTGCTGAGCGCCGCTACGTTGGAGTTTATCCCGGTGGACGAGAGGGTCGCCTCCCTACGACTTCGGGTTATGGGGGGGAAAACTCTGACTGTTGTTTGTGCCTATGCCCCAAACCGCAGTTCTGAGTATTTGGCCTTCTTGGAGACCCTGAATGGAGCCCTGCAGGGGCTCCAGTAGGGGACTCCGTAGTCTTGCTGGGAGACTTCAACGCACACGTGGGAAACGATGGAGACACCTGGAGAGGCGTGATTGGGAGGAAGGGCCTCCCTGATCTAAACCCGAACGGTCGTTTGTTGTTGGACTTCTGTGCTAGTCATGGAATGGCCATAACAAACACCATGTTCGAACAAAAGGATGCTCATAAGTGTACGTGGTACCAGAGCACCCTAGGCCAAAGGTCAATGATCGATTTCGTAATCGTATCATCTGATCTGAGGCCGCATGTTTTGGACACTCGGGTGAAGAGAGGGAGGGAGCTGTCGACTGATCACCATCTAGTGGTGAGTAGGATCAAGGGGTGGGGGAAGACTCTGGACAGACCTGGTAAACCCAAACGGGTAGTGCGGGTGAACTGGGAACGTCTGGAGGAAGCCCCTGTCCTGGGGATCTTTAACTCACACCTCCGGCGGAGCTTTTTAGCCATCCCTGTGGAGGTTGGGGGCATTGAACCTGAGTGGGCGATGTTCAAAACCTCTATTGCTGAAGCTGCGGTGATGAGCTGTGGTCTCAAGGTCTTAAGTGCCTCAAGGGGCGGTAACCCTCGAACACCGCGGAGGTCAGGGAAGCCGTCCGACTGAAGAAGGAGTCCTTCCGGGTTATGTTATCCGGTAGGACTCCGGAAACAGTTGCAGGGTATCGAAGGACTAGAAGGGCGGCAGCTTCTGCCGTGTCAGAGGCAAAGCAGCGGGTGTGGGAGAAGTTCGGAGAAGCTATGGAGAAGGACTTTCGGTCGGCACCAAGGTGGGGGAAGCGAGGAACCATCCAAGCTGTGTACAGCAAGGGTGGGACCCTGCTGACTTCAACTGAGAAGGTTATAGGCCAGTGGAAGGAGCACTTTGAGGAACTCCTGAATCCGACTAACACGCCCTCTATGGTTGAGGCAGAGCTGGAAGCTGATGGGGGATCATCGTCAATTTCCCTGATGGAAGTCACTGAGGTAGTCAAACAACTCCACAGTGGCAAAGCCGCAGGGGTTGATGAGATCCGGCCAGAAATGCTGAAGGCTTTGGGTGTTGAGGGGCTGTCTTGGTTGACATGCCTCGTCAACATTGCGTGGAAGTCTGGGACAGTGCCTAGGGGTTGGCAGACCGCGGTGGTGGTTCCCCTATTTAAAAAGGGGGACCAGAGAGTGTGTGCCAACTACAGGGGTATCACACTTCTCAGCCTCCCTGGTAAAGTCTACTCCAAGGTACTGGAAAGGAGGGTTCGGCCGGTAGTCGAACCTCTGATTGAAGAGGAACAATGTGGATTCCGTCCTGGTCGTGGAACAACAGACCAACTCTTTACTCTTGCAAGGATCCTGGAGGGGGCCTGGGAGTACGCCCATCCGGTCTACATGTGTTTTGTGGATCTGGAGAAGGCGTATGACCGGGTCCCCCGGGTGATACTGTGGGAGGTGCTGCGGGAGTATGGGGTGAGGGGGTCACTTTTGAGGGCCATCCAATCCCTGTACGCCCAAAGCGAGAGTTGTGTCCGGCTACTCGGCAGTAAGTCGGACTCGTTTCCCGTGAATGTTGGCCTCCGCCAGGGCTGCGCTTTATCACCAATCCTGTTGGTGATTTTCATGGATAGGATATCGAGGCGTAGTCGTGGAGGAGAGGGGTTGCAGTTTGGTGACCTGAGGATCTCATCGCTGCTCTTTGCAGATGATGTGGTCCTTATGGCCTTCAACAGTCACTGGATCAGTTCGCAGCCGAGTGTGCAGTGGTTGGGATGAGGATCAGCACCTCCAAATCTGAGGCCATGGCTCTCAGCAGGAAACCGGTGGATTGCCTACTCCGGGTAGGGAATGAGCCATTACCCCAAGTGAAGGAGTTCAAGTACCTCGGGGTCTTGTTCGCGAGTGAGGGGACAATGGAGCGAGAGATTGGCCGGAGAATCGGAGCAGCGGGGGCGGTATTACAGTCACTTTACCGCACCGTTGTGACGAAAAGAGAGTTGAGCCAGAAGGCAAAGCTCTCAATATACCGGTCGATCTTCGTTCCTACCCTCACCTATGGTCATGAAGGCTGGGTCATGACCGAAAGAACGAGATCACGGGTACAAGCGGCCGAAATGGGTTTTCTCAGACGGGTGGCTGACGTTTCCCTTAGAGATAGGGTGAGAAGCTCAGCCATCCGTGAGAGACTCGGAGTAGAGCCGCTGCTCCTTTACGTTGAAAGGAGCCAGTTGAGGTGGTTCGGGCATCTAGTAAGGATGCCACCTGGGCGCCTCCCTAGGGAGGTGTTCCAGGCACGTCCAGCTGGGAGGAGACCCCGGGGAAGACCCAGGACTCGGTGGAGAGATTATATCTCCTCACTGGCCTGGGAATGCCTCAGGATCCCCCAGTCGGAGCTGGAGGATGTGGCCCAGAGAAGGGAAGATTGGGGTTCCTTACTGGAGCTGCTGCCCCCGCGACCCGATCCCGGATAAGCGGTAGACGATGGATGGATAGATAATAATAATAATAATAATTAAAATAAAATAAAGACGGGGGCCGTCTGGAGCCAGGCCCAGAGGGAGGGCCCGACAGCAAGTTCCTGGTGACCAGGTTTGCCACAGAGCCCGACCGGGCACAGCCCGAAGAAGCTACGTGGTGCCTCCCATCCATCCATTCTGTGGGCCCAATACCCATGGGAAAAACCACTGGGGTCGGGTACGCGGTAACCCTCGAACATCGTGGTGGACCCCGGTGATTTGGGAAACAGTTTGACTGAAGAAGGAGTCCTTCCGGGTTTTGTTATCTGGGAGGACTCCGGAAACATTTGCGGGGGTACCAACGGGCTCAAAGGGCGGCAACCTCCGCTGTGGCAAAAGCAAAGCAGTGGGTGTGGGAGAAGTACGGAGAAGCTATGGAGAAGGACTTTCAGTCGACACCACGGTCCATCCATCCATCGTCTACCGCTTATCCGGGATCGGGTCGCGGGGGCAGCAGCTCCACTAAGGAACCCCAATCTTGCCTTCTCCTGGCCTCATCCGCCAGCTCCGACTGGGGGATCCCAAGGCGTTCCCAGTGAGGAGATATAATCTCTCCACCGAGTCCTGGGTCTTCCCCGGGGTCTCCTCCCAGCTGGACGTGCCTGGAAAACCTCCCTAGGGAGGCGCCCAGGTGGCTCCTTACTAGATGAACCACCTCAACTGGCTCCTTTCAACGCAAAGGAGCAGCGGCTCTACTCCGAGTCTCTCCCGGGTGACTGAGCTTCTCACCCTATCTCTAAGGAGGATGCCACCCGTCTGAGAAAACCCATTTTGGCCGCTTGTACTCGTTCTTTCGGTCATGACCCAGCCTTCATGACCATAGGTGAGGGTAGGAACGAAGATCGACCGGTAGATTGAGAGCTTTGCCTTCTGGCTCAGCTCTCTTTTCGTCACAATGGTGCGGTAAAGCGAATGCAGTACTGCTCCCGCTGCTCCGATTCTCCGGCCAATCATGCTTGTTCATGCTTTATTCAGAAAAGCATGAATAATATTCATTTTGTACATACTGTTGGTGGTTGGCTTAAGAAAGGTCAAAGGTCAAAGATGAAGTATGGCACGATTAACCCTTTAATCCACAAAAATATTTGTTTCTAATTGGCTCTGTACATGAGAGTCATGTAGTGTAGTGTAATGTAGTACAAAGAAAATAAGATATTACATATATATCTTATGGACCTGCAAACTTTTACTTTTGGAGGCAATTTGCAAAGAGTTTTGTCTGTTAAGGCGACACACCACACGCCAAAACACCGTTTTCTTTCATGCACTGGTCAATTCTTCAAAGAAAACATCCAAAACACACATTTAGGAGTTTATTTGTGCAAATTAGCACATTTAATGAAAACTTGTCATACAAAGAATTGTCTTAATGTAAGTTATCAACTGCAGAAGCTTCATTGTTTCACCTCATTCACCTGAAGTGAATATTTATTCATATTTAAGTGCAGTTCATTCATTCAACAGCATCCTGACACAAACTGTTGAACTCCCTTTAAACATCTCGCTGCACTGAAGCTTCATCCGTCTTATATCCAATAATTCAGCTCCATGTCGACTCGACCGATCTCTGGACTGTACTTTGTTATATCACATCAAGCCAAAGAAGAGGAGTCTCCACTTCAGAGGGTCATGACAGCAGATTATTGTTTAGATTAGATGTAGATGTGGCGAATTCAGAGGAAATGTGAGGATTGATAAGTTTTTTACGAAACCAACTGAAGTCATTAAGGACTATTTTTGGTTGGTCGTTCCTTTAACGTTGCGTTGCAGCCATTCCTGCTTTCACTAATGGTGGACACTGTGTAGATAAGTGTCTAAAGAAGCATTCAGCCAGTGTGGGTGGCTTTCATCTCTCCAGCTCATCCATCAACTCATGTTTTGCAAGTGCGGGGGGGGGGGGGGGGGGCAGGATTTTCAAAATAAAAGCACCAAAAAGGCAACAGGAGCGTTCAAGATTTTCAAAATAAAACATCTAAATTATGTTTTTTTCTGAAACAACTCAACTCCCTCTAGTTACTTGGCAGTGCTTTTACTACTGGACTCAGTTTTACCTCATTCATGACTGTATGTAAGGACATCTTGTAGTAAAAACATATTTTATTGGCTCACAACGACTCCTGACTCTTAACCGGGATCAACTGCTTCAGTAGCAAAAGGCATTTATGGCTAAAAACAAGTCTTAGCAAATCTGTCGCTTCATTTTGTCCTTTGTCGTGTCTCAGAAACTGACATCCACATAAAGGTTTGGTCTGTACGGAAGCCTGGAGGGACAATCGAGTGAGGTTCAAGGGAGACACACCTGAAGGGAAATCTGCACCTTTCTAGCTCCAACTGAGACACTTGCAGATGCTTCAACTCCCGCTCCCTATACGTAAGATCATTAAACACACCTTTCATTACTTCACCCTCTTCATCCCGTTCCCGTATTTGTCCAAGTCTTCATACTCCTTCAAGCAAAGTTAAGTCCAGCTTTGAGCTTTTCAAGCGACGCAGTCTAGCTACATGCATTTCTGCAGCAGCTTTTCAGCCATCGCACCACAACTTTCTCAGAACTTTGCATTCTCTAATTAGCTATGTTTGCAAAAAGTGAGGAGGAGGCACGAGAGGAAATGTTGTGCAATGAACAAAAAGAGTTCATCCTCTGAGATCTGGATTGTGCAAAGTAAATAGCAACAACCAGCCAGTTGTTGGTCGGTATCAGAATCATTTTGCACCCATAAGAAAAGCCGACAAGCCGGCTGACACGCCTGTAAAGTTCCGCAGCTACTATATAAGTGTCGATGCTCGTTGCTCTCAAAGAAAGGACATGTGTACATTGTAAACGCCTAGTTGACGCCCATTTTGATCCAAACACTTGCATGATTGTTAGCTGTTATTCAATATCCTGTACGGTAAAACGTCTCTCGTTCAACTGCCAATCAGAATATGTTGATACACCATGCGGAGGATGAATCACAGAAAAGATGTCTTCTTTAAAATGATATATTTTCACCATTTTTTAAGGAGATCCTGTATATTTAAATACATTTTCCTTTTGAAATAATGCAAAATGAGAATCTATATGGACCCGACAGCTACGTTAAAACAAAGTGAAATAAAGACCAATGCATTTTACTGAACTAGTTTTGATAAACATGCACAGTGAAGTCTGGAGCCAAAGTCCTTTCTTTACAGTTAATTTCAACCCAGAAAAACACAGTTCCTGTTTGTTCACTGTGGACGTGTAATGTTTGAGAATGCTCCGTAATGTGCTGTTGCTGTGCGTGACGAATATACTCCGTGTGACTGTTGTAAATATGTCAAATATTGTGTATTTTCTGTGTAAACATGTGTAAATACATTTATCTCCCTTGTACAATCGGTCCTATGTGTCTGTGTGTTACATCTGTGAGCTTTGATATTTACTTTTTATGTGTGGCAAGAGTTTTTTTAAGAGTTTTTTTAAGAGTTTTTTTAAGAGGTTTTTTTTTGTAAAAGTGAAATAAAGATTGCAGATGATGGAAGGAGGCTGGATTATTTTAGGGTCATATTATGAGAAACACTTATTATTAGAACATCTGGAGCGTCAACAATACGTCACGTGCAGGCTCTTAGAACACACCGCCCGCATCTTAGTATCTCCACCCTTTGAGAACTACTTTTGCAAAGGTGCGCCGTATTTCTCTCGCAATGCAATCAATGCGCGTCAGTAGCTCAGTCTGCAGGGACTTGCTTTGGGAACCGGAGGGTCGCGAGTCTTTCCTGAATGATCACGTTCAAAGTGGCGCATTTACGAGAGGAGGCCTTAAAGAGACAGTAGCTAAAATAATCTGCTTTTTAAAAAAACATTAAAACATGTAAACAGGTTTTAGTAGGAAACAAAAATACAAGTATGAAGCTGAAAATGGACGCAATTAATGACCTTTAATTTCAGACTCAAATCTTATGTAAAAACATTTTTTATTTTATAAAAAACTATTCTAAAACAGGCAAAACAATCCACAAGGTGGAATTCTTCGTGTGCATGTGACGTCACGCTTATTTTCCAAACCGGAAGTCAACCATGTTGGATGCTATACACAACCAAGATGGCGGCTGTTCACGTGTGATTTGCTGCAACGCTTCATAATTTTCTTTGTATTTAAACATCTAAGAAAATGCCAATCTTGTGCGCAGTGTATACTTGTGGTCATACCGCTACTCGTGACCCAGAGAAACGGTTCTTTAGATTTCCTAAAATCATCAAATACAACGATCCACAAAAGAGGGATGAGTTGCTGTCTACCGAACGCCGTAAACTGTGGTTTAGCAACATAACTCGTGAGGATTTAACAGAAGAAAAAGCACAATTCACCCGTGTGTGTGGCGTCCACACACACACGAGCTCATGCTAAAGCTATGTTTTCAATGTTTACGTTATCTTGAGATCTTTGAGAGTGATTTACACGGGCATGGGCGAGCACCCTGTCATCTTTCACTGGTTTGCTAAGAAGACTACCAACCCAGCCAGAAACAAAGAAATTATAAGCATCTAA
>NC_041378.1:2966016-3005484 GCF_900634415.1 Cottoperca gobio
GAGAGACCAAGAGAGAAGCACGATGGCTGAATTCAGAAGGATCATAATGTCTTCATTTCTGATGCTGCTGCTGCTGTTTACAGGTAAACACACATGAAACACACATTCAATGAAGAAATGTTACAAAACTGCATTGATATTACTAAGTACTTTATTAAGTATTCTTCCTTTAACTGTCACACACAAGTTTTTTATTGTAACATGTTGAGTTTAGTGAACTCTTTCTTCATGTGTCTCTCTTTTTCTCAACAGCAGCATCTGGTGATTATTCCTACATCGTTGTCAGAGTTGGAGATGATGTCACTTTGCTTTGAAGATGTGACATGATGAGAAGTGTTACAGTACTACCTGGTACATGAGTTCTTCAGAACAGTGAAGCTGTTTGAACACGGGGAGATTCACAAAGAAGCCGGAGCTAAATCTGACAGACTGAGTGTTACAGAGAAATGTTCTCTGGTTATAAAGAAGGTCACAGTTCAGGATGTTGGTCTTACATGCGAGTCAGATCACATCAGACAACAACTGGTGGAGCTGAACTGTATGATCTGCCTGTTGGTTACCTGTGAGTATTTACATCTTAATGTGTTTCTCTGTCTGTTTGAAACAATTTACTGAACATTACAATAATTATGATCACAGTGAGGAAGTTCATTTTACTCTTGTTGTCTTTCTCTCACAATATCTCCATCTTCAGTGACTGAAACATCACAACAATGATCAGGTGACATTACTCTCTGTGTCGACATCTGACCGGTGTATACACAGAGTGGAAGTGGCTGTATGAGGGTGATGAGAATGATGTCATGATGACATCACAGAGTAGATGTTCAGCCGCGGTCACATTTCCAACAGCTCACTTTAATGAGAGTTATTATGAGTTATTGAAATGTGCACTGACAGATCGTTACAATGACAAAGAGTATCTGTTCACCTTCAGCCCTCCTCAGTCCTCAGGTGAGAAACCAGTGAGAATATGATGAGCTGTTTAAAAAAATCACATGTGGATAATTACAACAACAGATATGTGATTATATTTGAGCTTTTACTATCACATCATTCTGACTTTAGTTTTGAGCAGAAGTTTTTTTACCATGCAGTTTGTTGTTTCTGTTATTTCATTCCTGAAGGTGATGATGCAACAACTACAACATCACCAACAACAACATCACCAACATCACCAACATCAGGAGGGACGAAGGAAACTGCATCTGAAGACAACAATAATCCAACAGAACAAGGTGAGTGAAAAGGACACAAGTATACATCATAGAAAGTCTCTTTCATAGACACGGAGCAACACTTTAATTCAGAGATTAGAGATGTAGAGACAAGAAGACGCTAACAAACAGCTCGTCATCAAAACACCTCAGACTGTATTTAACATTTCTAACTTCTCTCTCAGTCTGGTGGAGGTCCATCATCGTGTGTGTGGGTTTAGCAGCACTCATCATCAGTGTGGTTACAGTCAACATATGGACCAGAACTAAAGGTGAGAGCATTCACACATGAAACCTTTACAAACAGGAAGTCTTAGAGAAAAACTGGATTCTAACTGTCGTTTGTCTTTTTGTGTTTTCAGGGAACGAAACACAGATGAGAGAAAACCTGGTGAGTTAAACAGCGAAGGATTAAATGTTTGTAATATTTATAATTCACTTTTAACTCTGGATATACAAAAGACAGAAGAAGATGCAACATAAGAATAAACTCTGCTGAATATGTTCTATTTAAATGAAGAGGTTATTTCAGGGTTTATAGTGGAAAGTGAAATAATAAGAAATAACTAGATAAATGAAATATATAAAACAAACAAGAGGCTCCAGAGTGACCATAGAGTCGAGTCAACACCTCTATATGTTGCTTATCATACAAGTCAATGGAGGTGAAGGAGAAGTGTACTTTGTGATTACTTGAGCTAAATGTGGAGCAGTAGGAGCCTAAAAGTGAGGAAGGTGAGACTGAAATAAAACCATGTTTGAATGTGTGGACTCATTCTGAGAGTGTGTGTGAGGAAAGATCTCCAATCTGCTTCAATAACAATCACTGTGGTTCCCTTGAGCAAGGCACTAAACCCCAGCTGTTCCTCTGGAGCTGCTCTGTGTCTCAACATGTATGTGTTCCATGTTCACAGGAGCAAAACGATGAAGATGAAGATGAAGCTGCGGTGAACTTATGAGAACGATGGAGACACTTCTACCTCTGTGTGACTCCATTGATCAACATCATCATCTCACCACAGAGTCCACTGCTGTTTAAACATCCTCTCATCACATGTATCATCAGAAAACAGTGGAATCATAAGATCATTTGAACATTTCTGAAGACTGAACATGTGAGTCAGTTCAGAACTTTAACTTCTTAACTTCATCCAACAGGAAAGATAACTCTTTATATTCATTAGTGGTTTTTAATTAGGCTCTCACATTCTCATACATGTTTATACTACTGCCTGTACTGAAGATATCTGATCTATAGTCTACTCACATTATTCATATCATAACCTCCAGCTGTGTGTTCTGTATATGATGTCTTATTATTAGCAGGACTTGTACTCACACCTGCAGTACATGTTGTATACTTATACCTGCACTGCCTGCTGTAAACTGCTGCACATGTTCCTGCTGTATATATCTGATCTATAGTCTACACACAGTTTCATACCTCCAGCTGTGTGTTCTGTATGTGGACGCTTCATTTAAAAAAGAAAAACTATATCTTAAATCCATAAATCCAAGGAATATCAATCACACTAGTGTTGGTTTATTATTTGTAATAATGGCTTTTATCTGTTTTTGCAAATGACCTCTTCATATAATGTCTTACTATGGACAAACGACTTGTACTTGACTTGTAATCTTGACTTTCAAAAAAGAAGCTGAGTTTAAGATGTTCTGCTTCTTTTAGAAGCTGCAGCAGATTTACCTTATTGTTGTCACTCAGTGTACAGAGGAAGTGACTTTGACTTTAGTTTAAACATCTTGGACTACAGTATGTTTGTCTTCAATGAGCTTTGAGTCTTCATGGAATCTGTATAAATCTTTTTATGGCTGATAATATAAAAATGCAAATAAAAAAAGTGTTTTATTCAGTTTGCAAGAGAGTTTAGTTTCTGTGTTCTCAAACACACGGACCACAACACAGAGGCACACTGCAAACGCTTTTCCTCTGCCCCAGGTGGTGGTTCTAAAGAACATGCTCTCCTCTATCCGGTCACCTCTCCTCTCGTCTACGCTTCCTCTCTCCTCCTCCTCCTTTCCTGTCCTCCTGATCCTCTCCTCTCCTCATTCCTCTTGTCTACTCTCCCCTCCTCTACTCCTCTCTCTCCTCTCATTCTTCTCCTCTCCTCCTCTGCACGTCGTACTCGCCGCTCTATCCTCTCTCCTCTCCTCTCCTTTCCTCTCGTCTACTCTCCTCTCTCCTCCTCTCCTTTCTCTCTCTCCTCTCTTCTCTCTCCTCTCCTCGCCTCTCTCTCCTCTCCTCTCTCTCCTCTCCTCTCTCTCTCTCCTCTCCTTTCCTCTCGTCTACTCTCCTCTCTTCTACTCTCTCCTCTCCCCTCCTCTCCTCCTCTCCTCTCCTCTCTCCCTCGTCTACTCCTCCTCCTCCTCTCCTTTCTCTACTCTCCTCTCTCCTCCTCTCCTTTCCTCTCCTCTCCTCTCCTTTCCTCTTTCCTCTCCCCTCGTCTACTCTCCTCTCTCCCCTCCTCTCCTTTCCTCTCCTCTCCTCTCCTTTCCTCTCGTCTACTCTCCTCTCTCCTCCTCTCCTTTCCTCTACTCTCCTCTCTCCTCCTCTCCTTTCCTCTCCTCTCCTCTTCTTTCCTCTTGTCTACTCTCCTCTCGTCTATCCTCCTCCCTCTCTCCTCTCCCTCCTCTCCTCTCTCCCTCCTCTCCTCTCCCCTCCTCTCCTCCTCCCCTCTCCCCTCCTCTCCCCTCTCCTCTCCTCTCCCCTCCTCTCTCTCCTCCCCTCTTCCTCTCCTCTCCTCTCCTTTCCTCTTGTCTACTCTCCTCTCGTCTACTCTCCTCTCCCCTCCTCTCCTCCTCTCCTCTCCTCCTCCCCCTCTCCTCCTCTCCTCTCCCCTCTTCTCTCTTCTCCCCTCTTCCCTCTCCCCTCCTCTTGTCTACTCCCCCTCCCCTCCTCTCCTCTCCCCTCCCCTCCTCTCCTCTCCTCTCCTCTCCCCTCCCCTCCTCTCCTCTCCTCTCCTCTCCTCCTCTCCTCTCCTCTCCTCTCCCCTCCCCTCTTCTCCTCTCCTCCCCTCCTCTCCTCTCATCTCCTCTCCCATCCCCTCCTCTCCTCTCTCCCCTCTCTCTCCTCCCCCTCTTCCTCCCCTCTCCCTCTCCCCTCCTCTTGTCTACTCTCCCCTCCCCCCTCTCCTCTCCTCTCCTCTCCTCTCCTCTCATCTCCTCTCCCCTCCCCTCCTCTCCTCCTCTCCTCCTCTCCTCTCCTCTCTCTCCTCCCCTCTTCCTTCTCCCCTCCTCTCCTCTCCTCTCCTCTCCCCTCCTCTCCGCTCCTCTCCCCTCCTCTGCTCTCATCTCCTCTCCCCCTCCCCTCCTCTCCTCTCCTCTGTTCTGTAGGACCTGAAGAAAAGAAGAAGCCGAGTAATCAAAGGTGGGTGAGACGGACATTTCTTAACACATCTGTAAACATTTTAGAAAATACAGCACTAGTGCTCTGATATGTAACACAATGAACAGATCTTTATACAGGCTGTCCTGTCACATCTGCTACCTCCACCAGGAACAAGAAGAAGAAGGTGAGCTCTGGCTCTGCCTCTGCTTCTGGTTCTGGCTCGGCTCCCTCGGGTCAGGTGGGCCGCTTCAAGAATGGCATGCTGATCCTCAGCTCCAAGGAGATCCAGAAGATCAAAAGCAACAAAAGGCGCAAATAGGTGAGTGTGTTCTTCTAGACCCCGAGTCAGGACACCTACAGGTCTCCTCTTGGGACTTAAAGGGATAGTTCGGATTATTTAAAGTGGCGTTGTACGAGGTACGTCCATCCACAGTCAGTGTGTTACCTACAGGTGGTCGGTAGCAGACAGGACAAGCTAAGCAATATACTGCTGTGCAGCAGCAAGACATATTTTAGACACCTAAACAAGTTTAATTGTACGCTATGTTTAGAATATTTTACCGCTTCAATTTGCCGACAGACTGCCCTTTCCAACGGGGAACTGAAGCTGTTATCTATGCTGGCTTCAAAGTTACCAGACTCCATTGACAAAACATACATTTTAACTTGCAGAACAAAGTAGTTGCTGGTCTAACGCTGCCTCAATCAGTTAGTGTGTTTGTGTTATTGTGTGACTTTGGTGATTTGGAACTAACCCTTTAAAACACCAAGTTCAAACAAAAACACAGACGCACTAACGGATTGAGGCAGCAGTTGACTAGCAACCCCCGTGTTCTGTGGGGTAAAATGACTGTTTTTGTCAAAGGAGTCTGGTTGTTTTTAAGAGAGCCTAGATAACGGCCTCAGTTTCCCGTCAGAAAGGGAGGAAAATACTCTAAATATAGCTTTTTTATACGTTTTGCTGCTACACCAGTACATTACTTCTTCAGGTCCTCCAAACTGTGTACACCGACTATGGATAAGTACCTCATACAAATCCACTTCCAATAACACAAGTTATCCCTGAAGGGTTAATGTTTGAAATGGAGTAAGTAAAGGTTAAACATTGTGGTCGCTGAGAGGTGTCTGTGTTTATTGTTGCAGGTGAGCGATTAAATCCTCCAGGATGGGAAAACATAAAGTACCACACAAACACACAGTCAGAGATTCGGCTTCCTGCAGGACCGTTTGGAGCTGTGAGGCTGATTTCCAGAGGACTTGTCTGCAGGAAAGAATAAAGCCGTTACTGGAGACAGACTGCTGAGTCAAGGATTTAACGCTCACAGCGGCAGGACGTCAATGCACCAAACTAGAGACTTCTGTCGAATCATTTTCCATCACAGTTAATTTATTTTTGTTTTTATAAATGACCAAAAAAAAGACATTTCAGTTTCTCTTGTTTTACACATCTTGTAATACAAACGTCGTGGGCAACCAACGCACAAATGAAGCCATACAAGAGCTTAGATGCTTATAATTTCTTTGTTTCTGGCTGGGTTGGTAGTCTTCTTAGCAAACCAGTGAAAGATGACAGGGTGCTCGCCCATGCCCGTGTAAATCACTCTCAAAGATCTCAAGATAACGTAAACATTGAAAACATAGCTTTAGCATGAGCTCGTGTGTGTGTGGACGCCACACACACGGGTGAATTGTGCTTTTTCTTCTGTTAAATCCTCACGAGTTATGTTGCTAAACCACAGTTTACGGCGTTCGGTAGACAGCAACTCATCCCTCTTTTGTGGATCGTTGTATTTGATGATTTTAGGAAATCTAAAGAACCGTTTCTCTGGGTCACGAGTAGCGGTATGACCACAAGTATACACTGCGCACAAGATTGGCATTTTCTTAGATGTTTAAATACAAAGAAAATTATGAAGCGGTGCAGCAAATCACACGTGAACAGCCGCCATCTTGGTTGTGTATAGCATCCAACATGGTTGACTTCCGGTTTGGAAAATAAGCGTGACGTCACATGCACACGAAGAATTCCACCTTGTGGATTGTTTTGCCTGTTTTAGAATAGTTTTTTATAAAATAAAAAATGTTTTTACATAAGATTTGAGTCTGAAATTAAAGGTCATTAATTGCGTCCATTTTCAGCTTCATACTTGTATTTTTGTTTCCTACTAAAACCTGTTTACATGTTTTAATGTTTTTTTAAAAAGCAGATTATTTTAGCTACTGTCTCTTTAAGGCCTCCTCTCGTAAATGCGCCACTTTGAACGTGATCATTCAGGAAAGACTCGCGACCCTCCGGTTCCCAAAGCAAGTCCCTGCAGACTGAGCTACTGACGCGCATTGATTGCATTGCGAGGGAAATACGGCTGCACCTTTGCAAAAGTAGTTCTCAAAGGGTGGAGATACTAAGATGCGGGCGGTGTGTTCTAAGAGCCTGCACGTGACGTATTGTTGACGCTCCAGATGTTCTAATAATAAGTGTTTCTCATAATATGACCCTAAAATAATCCAGCCTCCTTCCATCATCTGCAATCTTTTATTTCACTTTTACAAAAAAAAACCTCTTAAAAAAACTCTTAAAAAAACTCTTAAAAAAACTCTTAAAAAAACTCTTGCCACACATAAAAAGTAAATATCAAAGCTCACAGATGTAACACACAGACACATAGGACCGATTGTACAAGGGAGATAAATGTATTTACACATGTTTACACAGAAAATACACAATATTTGACATATTTACAACAGTCACACGGAGTATATTCGTCACGCACAGCAACAGCACATTACGGAGCATTCTCAAACATTACACGTCCACAGTGAACAAACAGGAACTGTGTTTTTCTGGGTTGAAATTAACTGTAAAGAAAGGCTTTGGCTCCAGACTTCACTGTGCATGTTTATCAAAACTAGTTCAGTAAAATGCATTGGTCTTTATTTCACTTTGTTTTAACGTAGCTGTCGGGTCCATATAGATTCTCATTTTGCATTATTTCAAAAGGAAAATGTATTTAAATATACAGGATCTCCTTAAAAAATGGTGAAAATATATCATTTTAAAGAAGACATCTTTTCTGTGATTAATCCTCCGCATGGTGTATCAACATATTCTGATTGGCAGTTGAACGAGAGACGTTTTACCGTACAGGATATTGAATAACAGCTAACAATCATGCAAGTGTTTGGATCAAAATGGGTGTCAACTAGGCGTTTACAATGTACACATGTCCTTTCTTTGAGAGCAACGAGCATCGACACTTATATAGTAGCTGCGGAACTTTACAGGCGTGTCAGCCGGCTTGTCGGCTTTTCTTATGGGTGCAAAATGATTCTGATACCGACCAACAACTGGCTGGTTGTTGCTATTTACTTTGCACAATCCAGATCTCAGAGGATGAACTCTTTTTGTTCATTGCACAACATTTCCTCTCGTGCCTCCTCCTCACTTTTTGCAAACATAGCTAATTAGAGAATGCAAAGTTCTGAGAAAGTTGTGGTGCGATGGCTGAAAAGCTGCTGCAGAAATGCATGTAGCTAGACTGCGTCGCTTGAAAAGCTCAAAGCTGGACTTAACTTTGCTTGAAGGAGTATGAAGACTTGGACAAATACGGGAACGGGATGAAGAGGGTGAAGTAATGAAAGGTGTGTTTAATGATCTTACGTATAGGGAGCGGGAGTTGAAGCATCTGCAAGTGTCTCAGTTGGAGCTAGAAAGGTGCAGATTTCCCTTCAGGTGTGTCTCCCTTGAACCTCACTCGATTGTCCCTCCAGGCTTCCGTACAGACCAAACCTTTATGTGGATGTCAGTTTCTGAGACACGACAAAGGACAAAATGAAGCGACAGATTTGCTAAGACTTGTTTTTAGCCATAAATGCCTTTTGCTACTGAAGCAGTTGATCCCGGTTAAGAGTCAGGAGTCGTTGTGAGCCAATAAAATATGTTTTTACTACAAGATGTCCTTACATACAGTCATGAATGAGGTAAAACTGAGTCCAGTAGTAAAAGCACTGCCAAGTAACTAGAGGGAGTTGAGTTGTTTCAGAAAAAAACATAATTTAGATGTTTTATTTTGAAAATCTTGAACGCTCCTGTTGCCTTTTTGGTGCTTTTATTTTGAAAATCCTGCCCCCCCCCCCCCCCCCCGCACTTGCAAAACATGAGTTGATGGATGAGCTGGAGAGATGAAAGCCACCCACACTGGCTGAATGCTTCTTTAGACACTTATCTACACAGTGTCCACCATTAGTGAAAGCAGGAATGGCTGCAACGCAACGTTAAAGGAACGACCAACCAAAAATAGCCCTTAATGACTTCAGTTGGTTTCGTAATAAACTTATCAATCCTCACATTTCCTCTGAATTCGCCACATCTACATCTAATCTAAACAATAATCTGCTGTCATGACCCTCTGAAGTGGAGACTCCTCTTCTTTGGCTTGATGTGATATAACAAAGTACAGTCCAGAGATCGGTCGAGTCGACATGGAGCTGAATTATTGGATATAAGACGGATGAAGCTTCAGTGCAGCGAGATGTTTAAAGGGAGTTCAACAGTTTGTGTCAGGATGCTGTTGAATGAATGAACTGCACTTAAATATGAATAAATATTCACTTCAGGTGAATGAGGTGAAACAATGAAGCTTCTGCAGTTGATAACTTACATTAAGACAATTCTTTGTATGACAAGTTTTCATTAAATGTGCTAATTTGCACAAATAAACTCCTAAATGTGTGTTTTGGATGTTTTCTTTGCAGAATTGACCAGTGCAATGAAATGAAAACGGTGTTTTGGCGTGTGGTGTGTCGCCTTAACAGACAAAACTCTTTGCAAATTGCCTCCAAAAGTAAAAGTCTGCAGGTCCATAAGATATATATGTAACCTTTGACCTTTCTTAAGCCAACCACCAACAGTATGTACAAAATGAATATTATTCATGCTTTTCTGAATAAAGCATGAAAAAGCATCGGAGCAGCGGGAGCAGTACTGCATTCGTTTTAAACCGCACCGTTGTGACGAAAAGAGAGCTGAGCCAGAAGGCAAAGCTCTCAATCTACCGGTCGATCTTCGTTCCTACCCTCACCTATGGTCACGAAGGCTGGGTCATGACCGAAAGAACGAGTACAAGCGGCCAAAATGGGTTTTCTCAGACGGGTGGCGTCTCCCTTAGAGATAGGGTGAGAAGCTCAGTCACCCGGGAGAGACTCGGAGTAGAGCCGCTGCTCCTTTGCGTTGAAAGGAGCCAGTTGAGGTGGTTCATCTAGTAAGGATGCCACCTGGGCGCCTCCCTAGGGAGGTGTTCCAGGCACGTCCAGTTGGGAGGAGACCCCGGGGAAGACCCAGCACTCGGTGGAGAGATTATATCTCCTCACTGGGAACGCCTCGGGATCCCCCAGTCGGAGCTGGAGGATGTGGCCCAGAGAAGGCAAGATTGGGGTTCACTACTGGAGCTGCTGCCCCCGCGACCCGACCCCGGATAAGCGGTAGGCGATGGATGGATGGACCGTGGTGCCGACCGAAAGTCCTTCTCCATAGCTTCTCCGTACTTCTTCCACACCCACTGCTTTGCTTCTGCCACAGTTGCCGCCCTTTGAGCCCGTTGGTACCCCGCAAATGTTTTCCGGAGTCCTCCCAGATAACATAACCCGGAAGGACTCCTTCTTCAGTCAAACTGTTTCCCAGATCACCGGGGTCCACCACGATGTTCGAGGGTTACCGCGTACCCGACCCCAGTGGTTTTTCCCATGGGTGTTGGGCCCACAGAATGGATGGATGGGAGGCACCACGTAGCTTCTTCGGGCTGTGCCCGGTCGGGCTCTGTGGCAAACCTGTCACCAGGCGCTTGCTGTCGGGCCCTCCCTCCGGGCCTGGCTCCAGATGGGGGCCCCGGGCTTCCTCCGGTCAGGGTCTCTCCTTCTCTTTCCCTCTATTTCATGAAGTCGTGTTGAACCATTCTTAGTCTGGCCCCTCGCCTGAGACCAATTTGCCTTGGGAGACCCTACCAGGAGCACCAGGCTCCAGACAACACAGCTCTCAGGTTCATAGGGACACACAAACCTCTCCACCACGCTTTTATTTTTCATTAAAATTAAGTGGTTATTTCAGTGTTTATTTTAGAAAGTGAAATATTAAGAAATAACTACAAAAATGAAATATTTGCTAACAAAGAAGAGGCTCCAGAGTGACCATGGAGTTGAATCAACACCTCTATATGTTGCTTATAATCCAGAGCAATGGAGGTGAAGGAGAAGTGTACTTTGTGATTACTTGAGCTAAATGTGGAGCAGTAGGAGCCTAAAAGTGAGGAAGGTGGGATTAAAATAAAAAACCATGTTTGAATGTGTGGACTCATTCTGAGAGTGTGTGTGAGGAAAGATCTCCAATCTGCTTCAATAACAATCACTGTGGTTCCCTTGAGCAAGGCACTAAACTCCAGCTGTTCCTCTGGAGCTGCTCTGTGTCTCAACATGTATGTGTTCCATGTTCACAGGAGCAAAACTGATGAAGATGAAGATGAAGGTTCGGTGAACTATGAGAACGACTCCATTGATCAACATCATCAACTCACCACAGAGTTCACTGCTGTTAAACATCCTCTCATCACATGTATCATCAGAAATCACAATTATCATTGTGTGTTGGTGAGCAATTTCTCATTCAGTGTTTTCATAAGCCTTATTTTTATGAATTATTCTCGTTACAAAAAAAAATACAGTTACTGTTGTTTAACATCTAATTAAACCTTTAAATCAGGGGTCACTAACTGGCGGTCCGCGGTCCGAGTCCGGACCCAGACGTCGATATATCCGGACCTGGACCTAAAATCAATAAATTATTGAGGGATTTTCGATTTTGACGGGGCGCTTCTATTTCAACCGACGCAGCTTCCCTCGTTTTTACGGCACTGGTTTAGCGGTTCAGGAAACTCACAGACCAATTACATGCGAGTTAAGCCATCCCACGTGATGCTACTCAGCCAATCAAGTCTGTGCATTCCAACCGGCAAACATTGCGACTCTGAAAGAGGAGTTAGCGATACAGGGAGAGAAGACGGAGAAAGGGAGAGAAACACAGACGAGTGAGCGGCAGACAGGGAGAGAACAAGAACTACTCATGGCCTCTCCAAGAAGAGAGAAGTCAACAGAGCTTTCAACCCAGACTCATTCATGTTCATCCTTCCCACTGGAGCACAACACCAGCGTCTCATATGCTCAGAGACCGTGGTGCTCATTAACAGTGATGTGAAACGCCACTATGAGACAAAGCACAACGTTTTTCACCAAACAAACCCACTCAGGTCTGAGGTCACAGAAAATAAGCACTCAGCCCAATGTGATTTAGATTTGTGACAAAATAAAGCAAATAGGCCACCTGTCAGCATCATCAGCCACAGAGAGCAGTTTAACCCAGGACGTGCTAGTCTGGGTTAAACTGTTCAATTGTTAAGTTGTGTTGAGACAGATTTATTCTAACACTGGTTGAGAGTTAAATCAAGATGTGAAACAGTTAAAGAAAAAGGGAAACTCAAGCTGCTGCTACATTTTATTTTCCTAAGATTAAGCACTTTATTTTAAGATGCACAATCTTTCAAAAGCTATTTATTTTTATTTATTTATTTATTTTATTATTATTATTATTATTATTATTATTATTATTATTATTATTATTATTATATTTATTTTTCTGTTTTCTCTCATTTCTTCACTTTCTCCCGACGCGCTTGCTTTAAATCCTCCGTCTCTCTGGCCCCTGTTTCCCCCCCCCCCCCCAAAAAAAAACACCTGTTTGCACTGGGCTCTCACGTTTTTCTACAACATGTAAATGCATCTAAAATAAGAGTTCATGGTGGATGCTCATGACCTCTTTACTGTAGCTGTAATCTGACTCCACATTATTCTCAGACATCATTAAAGGACCAAAGATCTCTGCAGTGTGCAGAGCAGGAGAACCCTGAAGTGGTGACGTCACACACACGCAGATAAAACATCAGATTTTTTAGTTGTACAAACTATTTGAAAACAACATGAACAGACCTGCTACATGTGTTCACAAGTAGACACATAGAGACAGTTAATGTAGACACTCATTAATGTGTTCACAAGTAGACACATAGAGACAGTTAATGTAGACACTCATTAATGTGTTCACACTTAATGTTTCTGATGTTCATGTGGTCAACATCTGAGGTAAACCTCCAGAGCTCTGCTGCTGATGTTACCCACATCCTCACAGAAACCCTTCTCCTCCAGTTCTCAGAAAATAAAAAATAGAAAAGTGCAAAGATACAAAGAGGAAGCAGCAGGTCTCACACCACTGTGTGTCTGTTCAAACACTATGAATGTTGTCTGTTTTTAATAATCATTATCTAAAGAAAACTATTGGCATTACTGTTAACATTTATTATAACTAACAATGTTCACACGCTCATCTTCCTCTGTTCTCTCGCTGGTCAAGACCTCACAGTCATCATCACTGTGAATCACTGTAGAGAAGAGAGGCAGCTAAATGCATCAAACTTAAAGTTAATGTTACAAAGTGTTTCACTCTTCTGATATTCACAAGACATTCAGAGAGAATAAAAACTAATATCACACATCATCTCAACAGCCAACAGAGGAGAGATGAAGTGAGGAAGAGGAAGTGACCACAGGAAGTAGATGCTGTATTCATGTTTCAGAAGCAGCAGGTTCGACACTTTGACAGTTGAGAGCGAGAGACCAAGAGAGAAGCACGATGGCTGAATTCAGAAGGATCATAATGTCTTCATTTCTGATGCTGCTGCTGCTGTTTACAGGTAAACACACATGAAACACACATTCAATGAAGAAATGTTACAAAACTGCATTGATATTACTAATAGTACTTTATTAAGTATTCTTCCTTTAACTGTCACACACAAGTTTTTATTGTAACATGTTGAGTTTAGTGAACTCTTTCTTCATGTGTCTCTCTTTTTCTCAACAGCAGCATCTGGTGATGATTCCTACATCGTTGTCAGAGTTGGAGATGATGTCACTTTGTCTTCTGAAGATGTGATACATGATGAGAAGTGTTACAGTACTACCTGGTACATAAGTTCTTCAGAGAACACAGTGAAGCTGTTTGAACACGGGGAGATTCACAAAGAAGCCGGAGCTAAATCTGACAGACTGAGTGTTACAGAGAAATGTTCTCTGGTTATAAAGAAGGTCACAGTTCAGGATGTTGGTTATTACACCTGCAGACAGTTCATATCAAGACAACAACATGGTGGAGCTGATCTGTATGATCTGTCTGTTGTTACCTGTGAGTATTTACATCTTAATGTTTTCTGTCTGTTAGAACAATTTACTGAAACATTACAATAATTATGATCACAGTGAGGAAGTTCATTTTTACTCTTGTTGTCTTTCTCTCACAATATCTCCATCTTCAGCGACTGAACATCACGACAATGATCAGGTGACATTACTCTGCTCTGTGTCGACATCTGACCGGTGTATACACAGAGTGGAGTGGCTGTATGAGGGTGATGAGAATGATGTCATGATGACATCACAGAGTACCTGTTCAGCCGAGGTCACATTTCCAACAGCTCGGAGTTATTGTGAGTTATTGAAATGTGCAGTGACAGATCGTTACAATAAGAAAGAGCATCTGTTCACCTTCAGCCCTCCTCAGTCCTCAGGTGAGAAACCAGGTGAGAATATGATGAGCTGTTTAAAATCACATGTGGATAATTACACCAGATATGTGATTATATTTGAGCTTTTACTATCACATCATTCTGACTTTAGTTTTGAGCAGAAGTTTTTTTACCATGCAGTTTGTTTGTTTCTGTTATTTCATTCCTGAAGGTGATGATGCAACAACTACAACATCACCAACAACAACATCACCAACATCACCAACATCAGGAGGGACGAAGGAAACTGCATCTGAAGACAACAATAATCCAACAGAACAAGGTGAGTGAAAAGGACACAAGTATACATCATAGAAAGTCTCTTTCATAGACACGGAGCAACACTTTAATTCAGAGATTAGAGATGTAGAGACAAGAAGACGCTAACAAACAGCTCGTCATCAAAACACCTCAGACTGTATTTAACATTTCTAACTTCTCTCTCAGTCTGGTGGAGGTCCATCATCGTGTGTGTGGGTTTAGCAGCACTCATCATCAGTGTGGTTACAGTCAACATATGGACCAGAACTAAAGGTGAGAGCATTCACACATGAAACCTTTACAAACAGGAAGTCTTAGAGAAAAACTGGATTCTAACTGTCGTTTGTCTTTTTGTGTTTTCAGGGAACGAAACACAGATGAGAGAAAACCTGGTGAGTTTAAACAGCGAAGGATTAAATGTTTGTAATATTTATAATTCACTTTTAACTCTGGATATACAAAAGACAGAAGAAGATGCAACATAAGAATAAACTCTGCTGAATATGTTCTATTTAAATGAAGAGGTTATTTCAGGGTTTATAGTGGAAAGTGAAATAATAAGAAATAACTAGATAAATGAAATATATAAAACAAACAAGAGGCTCCAGAGTGACCATAGAGTCGAGTCAACACCTCTATATGTTGCTTATCATACAAGTCAATGGAGGTGAAGGAGAAGTGTACTTTGTGATTACTTGAGCTAAATGTGGAGCAGTAGGAGCCTAAAAGTGAGGAAGGTGAGACTGAAATAAAACCATGTTTGAATGTGTGGACTCATTCTGAGAGTGTGTGTGAGGAAAGATCTCCAATCTGCTTCAATAACAATCACTGTGGTTCCCTTGAGCAAGGCACTAAACCCCAGCTGTTCCTCTGGAGCTGCTCTGTGTCTCAACATGTATGTGTTCCATGTTCACAGGAGCAAAACGATGAAGATGAAGATGAAGATCAGGTGAACTATGAGAACGTTGGAGACACTTCTACCTCTGTGTGACTCCACTGATCAACATCATCATCTCACCACAGAGTCCACTGCTGTTAAACATCCTCTCATCACATGTATCATCAGAAAACAGTGGAATCATAAGATCATTTGAACATTTCTGAAGACTGAACATGTGAGTCAGTTCAGAACTTTAACTTCTTAACTTCATCCAACAGGAAAGATAACTCTTTATATTCATTAGTGGTTTTTAATTAGGCTCTCACATTCTCATACATGTTTATACTACTGCCTGTACTGAAGATATCTGATCTATAGTCTACTCACATTATTCATATCATACCTCCAGCTGTGTGTTCTGTATATGATGTCTTATTATTAGCATGACTTGTACTCACACCTGCAGTACATGTTGTACACTTATACCTGCACTGCCTGCTGTAACTGCTGCACATGTTCCTGCTGTATATATCTGATCTATAGTCTACACACAGTTTCATACCTCCAGCTGTGTGTTCTGTATATGGACGCTTCATTTAAAAAAAGAAAAACTATATCTTAAATCCATAAATCCAAGGAATATCAATCACACTAGTGTTGGTTTATTATTTGTAATAATGGCTTTTATCTGTTTTTGCAAATGACCTCTTCATATAATGTCTTACTATGGACACGACTTGTACTTGACTTGTAATCTTGACTTTCAAAAAGAAGCTGAGTTTAAGATGTTCTGCTTCTTTTAGAAGCTGCAGCAGATTTACCTTATTGTTGTCACTCAGTGTACAGAGGAAGTGACTTTGACTTTAGTTTAAACATCTTGGACTACAGTATGTTTGTCTTCAATGAGCTTTGAGTCTTCATGGAATCTGTATAAATCTTTTTTATGGCTGATAATATAAAATGCAAATAAAAAAAGTGCTTTTATTCAGTTTTGCAAAGAGTTTAGTTTCTGTGTCTCAAACACACGGACCACAACACAGAGCACACTGCACGCTTTCCTCTGCTCCAGTGGTGGTTCTAGACCATGCTCTCCTCTATCCGTTCCTCTCCTCTCGTCTACTCTCCTCTCTCCTCCTCTCCTTTCCTTTCCTCTCCTCTCCTCTCCTCTCCTCTCCTCTCCTCTCCTCTCCTCTCTCTCCTCTCTCTCCTCTCCTCTCGTCTACTCTCCTCTCCTCTTGTCTACTCTCCTCTCGTCTACTCTCCACTCCCCTCCTCTACTCTCCTCTCTCCTCTCCTTCCTCTCCTCTCCTCTCCTCTCCTCTCTCTCCTCTCCTCTCCTCTCGTCTACTCTCCTCTCCTCTCCTCTCTCTCCTCTCCTCTCCCCTCCTCTCCTCCTCCCCTCTCCCCTCCTCTCCTCCTCTCCTCTCCTCTCCCCTCCTCTCCTCCTCTCCTCTCCTCTCCCTCTTCTCTCTTCTCCCCTCTCCCCTCCTCTTGTCTACTCTCCCCTCCCCTCCTCTCCTCTCCTCTCCTCTCCTCTCGTCTCCTCTCCCCTCCCCTCCTCTCGTCTCCTCTCCTCCTCTCCTCTCCTCTCCTCTCTCTCCTCCACTCTTCCCTCTCCCCTCCTCTTGTCTACTCTCCCCTCCCCTCCTCTCCTCTCCTCTCCCCTCCTCTCATCTCCTCTCCTCTCCTCTCCCCTCCCCTCCCCTCCCCTCCCCTCCCCTCCTCTCCTCTCCTCTCCCCTCCCCTCCTCTCCTCTCCTCTCCTCTCCTCTCCTCTCCCCTCCCCTCTTCTCCTCTCCCCTCCTCTTCTCTCATCTCCTCTCCCATCCCCTCCTCTCCCCTCCTCTCTCCTCCTCTCTCTCCTCCCCTCTTCCCTCTCCCCTCCTCTTGTCTACTCTCCCCTCCCCTCCTCTCCTCTCCTCTCCTCTCTCTCCTCTCGTCTCCTCTCCCCTCCCCTCCTCTCCCCTCCTCTCCTCCTCTCCTCCCCTCTTCCTTCTCCCCTCCTCTCCTCTCCTCTCCCCTCCTCTCCTCTCCTCTCCTCTCCCCTCCTCTCCTCTCCTCTCCTCTCCTCTCCCCTCCCCTCCTCTCCTCTCCTCTCCCCTCCTCTCCTATCCTCTCGTATCCTCTCCTCTCGTATCCTCTCGTATCCTCTCCCCTCCTCTCCTCTCCTCTCCTCTCCCCTCCCCTCTTCTCCTCTCCCCTCCTCTCCTCTCATCTCCCTCCTCTCCCCTCCTCTCCCCTCCTCTCCCCTCCTCTCCTCCTCTCCTCTCCTCTCTCTCCTCCCCTCTTCCTTCTCCCCTCCTCTCCTCTCCTCTCCTCTCCTCTCCTCTCCTCTCCTCTCCTCTCCTCTCCCCTCCTCTGCTCTCATTTCCTCTCCCCTCCCCTCCTCTCCTCTCCTCTCCCTCTCCTCTCCTCTCCTCTCCTCTCGTATTCTCTCGTATACTCTCGTATCCTCTCGTATCCTCTCCTCTCGTATCCTCTCGTATCCTCTCCTCTCCTCTCCTCTCCTCTCCTCTCGTATCCTCTCGTCTCCTCTCCTCTCCTCTCCTCTCCTCTCCTCTCCTCTCCTCTCCTCTCCTCTCCTCTCCTCTCCCCTCCCCTCCCCTCCTCTCCTCTCCTCTCCTCTCCTCTCCTCTCCTCCCCTCTCCCCTCCTTTAATTATCGTCTCTTAAATCAGCCTCCAAAGAAGAACTACGTCAACTACAAGATGCTGCAGCAGCAGATCAAAGAGAAGAAGCAGAAAGCAAAGGAGGACGTTCAGCCGGTAACACCTGCACACTTTACTCATCATAACTGCATGTGTTTTGTTATTAAAAGTGATACATTTACATTAAATGAACACATTTTGAAACAGATTAAAATAAACAATACATTGTTCTGTAGGACCTGAAGAAAAAGAAGAAGCCGAGTAATCAAAGGTGGGTGAGACGGACATTTCTTAACACATCTGTAAACATTTTAGAAAATACAGCACTAGTGCTCTGATATGTAACACAATGAACAGATCTTTATACAGGCTGTCCTGTCACATCTGCTATCTCCACCAGGAACAAGAAGAAGAAGGTGAGCTCTGGCTCTGCCTCTGCTTCTGGTTCTGGCTCGGCTCCCTCGGGTCAGGTGGGCCGCTTCAAGAATGGCATGCTGATCCTCAGCTCCAAGGAGATCCAGAAGATCAAAAGCAACAAAAGGCGCAAATAGGTGAGTGTGTTCTTCTAGACCCTGAGTCAGGACACCTACAGGTCTCCTCTTGGGACTTAAAGGGATAGTTTGGATTATTTAAAGTGGCGTTGTACGAGGTACGTCCATCCACAGTCAGTGTGTTACCTACAGGTGGTCGGTAGCAGACAGGACAAGCTAAGCAATATACTGCTGTGCAGCAGCAAGACATATTTTAGACACCTAAACAAGTTTAATTGTACGCTATGTTTAGAATATTTTACCGCTTCACTTTGTCGACAGACTGCCCTTTCCAATGGGGAACTGAAGCTGTTATCTATGCTGGCTTCAAAGTTACCAGACTCCATTGACAAAACATACATTTTAACTTGCAGAACAAAGAAGTTGCTGGTCTACCGCTGCCTCAATCAGTTAGTGTGTTTGTGTTATTGTGTGACTTTGGTGATTTGGAACTAACCCTTTAAAACACCAAGTTCAAACACAAACACAGACGCACTAACCGATTGAGGCAGCAGTTGACTAGCAACCCCCGTGTCCTGTGGGGTAAAATGACTGTTTTTGTCAAAGGAGTCTGGTTGTTTTTAAGAGAGCCTAGATAACGGCCTCAGTTTCCCGTCAGAAAGGGAGGAAAATACTCTAAATATAGCTTTTTTATACGTTTTGCTGCTACACCAGTACATTACTTCTTCAGGTCCTCCAAACTGTGTACACCGACTATGGATAAGTACCTCATACAAACCCACTTCCAATAACACAAGTTATCCCTGAAGGGTTAATGTTTGAAATGGAGTAAGTAAAGGTTAAACATTGTGGTCGCTGAGAGGTGTCTGTGTTTATTGTTGCAGGTGAGCGATTAAATCCTCCAGGATGGGAAAACATAAAGTACCACACAAACACACAGTCAGAGACTCGGCTTCCTGCAGGACCGTTTGGAGCTGTGAGGCTGATTTCCAGAGGACTTGTCTGCAGGAAAGAATAAAGCCGTTACTGGAGACAGACTGCTGAGTCAAGGATTTAACGCTCACAGCGGCAGGACGTCAATGCACCAAACTAGAGACTTCTGTCGAATCATTTTCCATCACGGTTAATTTATTTTTGTTTTTATAAATGACCAAAAAAAAGACATTTCAGTTTCTCTTGTTTTACACATCTTGTAATACAAACGTCGTGGGCAACCAACGCACAAATGAAGCCATACAAGAGCTTAGATGCTTATAATTTCTTTGTTTCTGGCTGGGTTGGTAGTCTTCTTAGCAAACCAGTGAAAGATGACAGGGTGCTCGCCCATGCCCGTGTAAATCACTCTCAAAGATCTCAAGATAACGTAAACATTGAAAACATAGCTTTAGCATGAGCTCTTACCAGATATAAAGTGGACGCCACACACACGGGTGAATTGTGCTTTTTCTTCTGTTAAATCCTCACGAGTTATGTTGCTAAACCACAGTTTACGGCGTTCGGTAGACAGCAACTCATCCCTCTTTTGTGGATCGTTGTATTTGATGATTTTAGGAAATCTAAAGAACCGTTTCTCTGGGTCACGAGTAGCGGTATGACCACAAGTATACACTGCGCACAAGATTGGCATTTTCTTTCAATCTTAGATGTTTAAATACAAAGAAAATTATGAAGCGTTGCAGCAAATCACACGTGAACAGCCGCCATCTTGGTTGTGTATAGCATCCAACATGGTTGACTTCCGGTTTGGGAAATAAGCGTGACGTCACATGCACACGAAGAATTCCACCTTGTGGATTGTTTTGCCTGTTTTAGAATAGTTTTTTATAAAATAAAAAATGTTTTTACATAAGATTTGAGTCTGAAATTAAAGGTCATTAATTGCGTCCATTTTCAGCTTCATACTTGTATTTTTGTTTCCTACTAAAACCTGTTTACATGTTTTAATGTTTTTTTAAAAAGCAGATTATTTTAGCTACTGTCTCTTTAAGGCCTCCTCTCGTAAATGCGCCACTTTGAACGTGATCATTCAGGAAAGACTCGCGACCCTCCGGTTCCCAAAGCAAGTCCCTGCAGACTGAGCTACTGACGCGCATTGATTGCATTGCGAGGGAAATACGGCGCACCTTTGCAAAAGTAGTTCTCAAAGGGTGGAGATACTAAGATGCGGGCGGTGTGTTCTAAGAGCCTGCACGTGACGTATTGTTGACGCTCCAGATGTTCTAATAATAAGTGTTTCTCATAATATGACCCTAAAATAATCCAGCCTCCTTCCATCATCTGCAATCTTTTATTTCACTTTTACAAAAAAAAAACTCTTAAAAAACCTCTTAAAAAACCTCTTAAAAAAACTCTTGCCACACATAAAAAGTAAATATCAAAGCTCACAGATGTAACACACAGACACATAGGACCGATTGTACAAGGGAGATAAATGTATTTACACATGTTTACACAGAAAATACACAATATTTGACATATTTACAACAGTCACACGGAGTATATTCGTCACGCACAGCAACAGCACATTACGGAGCATTCTCAAACATTACACGTCCACAGTGAACAAACAGGAACTGTGTTTTTCTGGGTTGAAATTAACTGTAAAGAAAGGCTTTGGCTCCAGACTTCACTTTGCATGTTTATCAAAACTAGTTCAGTAAAATGCATTGGTCTTTATTTCACTTTGTTTTAACGTAGCTGTCGGGTCCATATAGATTCTCATTTTGCATTATTTCAAAAGGAAAATGTATTTAAATATACAGGATCTCCTTAAAAAATGGTGAAAATATATCATTTTAAAGAAGACATCTTTTCTGTGATTCATCCTCCGCATGGTGTATCAACATATTCTGATTGGCAGTTGAACGAGAGACGTTTTACCGTACAGGATATTGAATAACAGCTAACAATCATGCAAGTGTTTGGATCAAAATGGGCGTCAACTAGGCGTTTACAATGTACACATGTCCTTTCTTTGAGAGCAACGAGCATCGACACTTATATAGTAGCTGCGGAACTTTACAGGCGTGTCAGCCGGCTTGTCGGCTTTTCTTATGGGTGCAAAATGATTCTGATACCGACCAACAACTGGCTGGTTGTTGCTATTTACTTTGCACAATCCAGATCTCAGAGGATGAACTCTTTTTGTTCATTGCACAACATTTCCTCTCGTGCCTCCTCCTCACTTTTTGCAAACATAGCTAATTAGAGAATGCAAAGTTCTGAGAAAGTTGTGGTGCGATGGCTGAAAAGCTGCTGCAGAAATGCATGTAGCTAGACTGCGTCGCTTGAAAAGCTCAAAGCTGGACTTAACTTTGCTTGAAGGAGTATGAAGACTTGGACAAATACGGGAACGGGATGAAGAGGGTGAAGTAATGAAAGGTGTGTTTAATGATCTTACGTATAGGGAGCGGGAGTTGAAGCATCTGCAAGTGTCTCAGTTGGAGCTAGAAAGGTGCAGATTTCCCTTCAGGTGTGTCTCCCTTGAACCTCACTCGATTGTCCCTCCAGGCTTCCGTACAGACCAAACCTTTATGTGGATGTCAGTTTCTGAGACACGACAAAGGACAAAATGAAGCGACAGATTTGCTAAGACTTGTTTTTAGCCATAAATGCCTTTTGCTACTGAAGCAGTTGATCCCGGTTAAGAGTCAGGAGTCGTTGTGAGCCAATAAAATATGTTTTTACTACAAGATGTCCTTACATACAGTCATGAATGAGGTAAAACTGAGTCCAGTAGTAAAAGCACTGCCAAGTAACTAGAGGGAGTTGAGTTGTTTCAGAAAAAAACATAATTTAGATGTTTTATTTTGAAAATCTTGAACGCTCCTGTTGCCTTTTTGGTGCTTTTATTTTGAAAATCCTGTGTCAGGATGCTGTTGAATGAATGAACTGCACTTAAATATGAATAAATATTCACTTCAGGTGAATGAGGTGAAACAATGAAGCTTCTGCAGTTGATAACTTACATGAAGACAATTCTTTGTATGACAAGTTTTCATTAAATGTGCTAATTTGCACAAATAAACTCCTAAATGTGTGTTTTGGATGTTTTCTTTGCAGAATTGACCAGTGCAATGAAATGAAAACGGTGTTTTGGCGTGTGGTGTGTCGCCTTAACAGACAAAACTCTTTGCAAATTGCCTCCAAAAGTAAAAGTCTGCAGGTCCATAAGATATATGTAACCTTTGACCTTTCTTAAGCCAACCACCAACAGTATGTACAAAATGAATATTATTCATGCTTTTCTGAATAAAGCATGAAAAAGCATCGGAGCAGCGGGAGCAGTACTGCATTCGTTTTAACCGCACCGTTGTGACGAAAAGAGAGCTGAGCCAGAAGGCAAAGCTCTCAATCTACCGGTCGATCTTCGTTCCTACCCTCACCTATGGTCACGAAGGCTGGGTCATGACCGAAAGAACGAGTACAAGCGGCCAAAATGTGTTTTCTCAGACGGGTGGCGTCTCCCTTAGAGATAGGGTGAGAAGCTCAGTCACCCGGGAGAGACTCTGAGTAGAGCCGCTGCTCCTTTGCGTTGAAAGGAGCCAGTTGAGGTGGTTCATCTAGTAAGGATGCCACCTGGGCGCCTCCCTAGGGAGGTGTTCCAGGCACGTCCAGTTGGGAGGAGACCCCGGGGAAGACCCAGGACTCGGTGGAGAGATTATATCTCCTCACTGGGAACGCCTCGGGATCCCCCAGTCGGAGCTGGAGGATGTGGCCCAGAGAAGGCAAGATTGGGGTTCACTACTGGAGCTGCTGCCCCCGCGACCCGACCCCGGATAAGCGGTAGGCGATGGATGGATGGACCGTGGTGCCGACCGAAAGTCCTTCTCCATAGCTTCTCCGTACTTCTTCCACACCCACTGCTTTGCTTCTGCCACAGTTGCCGCCCTTTGAGCCCGTTGGTACCCCCGCAAATGTTTCCGGAGTCCTCCCAGATAACATAACCCGGAAGGACTCCTTCTTCAGTCAAACTGTTTCCCAGATCACCGGGGTCCACCACGATGTTCGAGGGTTACCGCGTACCCGACCCCAGTGGTTTTTCCCATGGGTGTTGGGCCCACAGAATGGATGGATGGGAGGCACCACGTAGCTTCTTCGGGCTGTGCCCGGTCGGGCTCTGTGGCAAACCTGGTCACCAGGCGCTTGCTGTCGGGCCCTCCCTCCGGGCCTGGCTCCAGATGGGGGCCCCGGGCTTCCTCCGGTCAGGGTCTCTCCTTCTCTTTCCCTCTTTTTCATGAAGTCGTGTTGAACCATTCTTAGTCTGGCCCCTCGCCTGAGACCAATTTGCCTTGGGAGACCCTACCAGGAGCACCAGGCTCCAGACAACACAGCTCTCAGGTTCATAGGGACACACAAACCTCTCCACCACGGTTTTATTTTTCATTAAAATTAAGTGGTTATTTCAGTGTTTATTTTAGAAAGTGAAATATTAAGAAATAACTACAAAAATGAAATATTTGCTAACAAACAAGAGGCTCCAGAGTGACCATGGAGTTGAATCAACACCTCTATATGTTGCTTATAATCCAGAGCAATGGAGGTGAAGGAGAAGTGTACTTTGTGATTACTTGAGCTAAATGTGGAGCAGTAGGAGCCTAAAAGTGAGGAAGGTGGGATTAAAATAAAAAACCATGTTTGAATGTGTGGACTCATTCTGAGAGTGTGTGTGAGGAAAGATCTCCAATCTGCTTCAATAACAATCACTGTGGTTCCCTCGAGCAAGGCACTAAACTCCAGCTGTTCCTCTGGAGCTGCTCTGTGTCTCAACATGTATGTGTTCCATGTTCACAGGAGCAAAACGATGAAGATGAAGATGAAGGTTCGGTGAACTATGAGAACGACTCCATTGATCAACATCATCAACTCACCACAGAGTTCACTGCTGTTAAACATCCTCTCATCACATGTATCATCAGAAATCACAATTATCATTGTGTGTTGGTGAGCAATTTCTCATTCAGTGTTTTCATAAGCCTTATTTTTATGAATTATTCTCGTTACAAAAAAAAATACAGTTACTGTTGTTTAACATCTAATTAAACCTTTAAATCAGGGGTCACTAACTGGCGGTCCGCGGTCCGAGTCCGGACCCAGACGCCGATATATCCGGACCTGGACCTAAAATCAATAAATTATTGAGGGATTTTCGATTTTGACGGGGCGCTTCTATTTCAACCGGCGCAGCTTCCCTCGTTTTTACGGCACTGGTTTAGCGGTTCAGGAAACTCACAGACCAATTACATGCGAGTTAAGCCATCCCACGTGATGCTACTCAGCCAATCAAGTCTGTGCATTCCAACCGGCAAACATTGCGACTCTGAAAGAGGAGTTAGCGATACAGGGAGAGAAGACGGAGAAAGGGAGAGAAACACAGACGAGTGAGCGGCAGACAGGGAGAGAACAAGAACTACTCATGGCCTCTCCAAGAAGAGAGAAGTCAACAGAGCTTTCAACCCAGACTCATTCATGTTCATCCTTCCCACTGGAGCACAACACCAGCGTCTCATATGCTCAGAGACCGTGGTGCTCATTAACAGTGATGTGAAACGCCACTATGAGACAAAGCACAACGTTTTTCACCAAACAAACCCACTCAGGTCTGAGGTCACAGAAAATAAGCACTCAGCCCAATGTGATTTAGATTTGTGACAAAATAAAGCAAATAGGCCACCTGTCAGCATCATCAGCCACAGAGAGCAGTTTAACCCAGGACGTGCTAGCCTGGGTTAAACTGTTCAATTGTTAAGTTGTGTTGAGACTGATTTATTCTAACACTGGTTGAGAGTTAAATCAAGATGTGAAACAGTTAAAGAAAAAGGGAAACTCAAGCTGCTGCTACATTTTATTTTCCTAAGATTAAGCACTTTATTTTAAGATGCACAATCTTTCAAAAGCTATTTATTTTTATTATTATTATTATTATTATTATTATTATTATTATTATTATATTTATTTTTCTGTTTTCTCTCATTTCTTCACTTTCTCCCGACGCGCTTGCTTTAAATCCTCCGTCTCTCTGGCCCCTGTTGCCCCCCCCCCCAAAAAAAAAACCACCGTTTGCACTGGGCTCTCACGTTTTTCTACAACATGTAAATGCATCTAAAATAAGAGTTCATGGTGGATGCTCATGACCTCTTTACTGTAGCTGTAATCTGACTCCACATTATTCTCAGACATCATTAAAGGACCAAAGATCTCTGCAGTGTGCAGAGCAGGAGAACCCTGAAGTGGTGACGTCACACACACGCAGATAAAACATCAGATTTTTTAGTTGTACAAACTATTTGAAAACAATATGAACAGACCTGCTACATGTGTTCACAAGTAGACACATAGAGACAGTTAATGTAGACACTCATTAATGTGTTCACAAGTAGACACATAGAGACAGTTAATGTAGACACTCATTAATGTGTTCACAAGTAGACACATAGAGACAGTTAATGTAGACACTCATTAATGTGTTCACACTTAATGTTTCTGATGTTTATCTGGTCAACATCCGAGGTGTAACCTCCAGATCTCTGCTGCTGATGTTACCCACATCCTCACAGAAACACTTTTTCTTCAGTTGTGAGAAAATAAAAAATAGAAAAGTGCAAAGATACAAAGAGGAAGCAGCAGGTCTCAGACCACTGTGTGTCTGTTCAAACACTATGAATGTTGTCTGTTTTTAATAATCATTATCTAAAGAAAACTATTGGCATTACTGTTAACATTTATTATAACTAACAATGTTCACACGCTCATCTTCCTCTGTTCTCTCGCTGGTCAAGACCTCACAGTCATCATCACTGTGAATCACTGTAGAGAAGAGAGGCAGCTAAATGCATCAAACTTAAAGTTAATGTTACAAAGTGTTTCACTCTTCTGATATTCACAAGACATTCAGAGAGAATAAAAACTAATATCACACATCATCTCAACAGCCAACAGAGGAGAGATGAAGTGAGGAAGAGGAAGTGACCACAGGAAGTAGATGCTGTATTCATGTTTCAGAAGCAGCAGGTTCGACACTTTGACAGTTGAGAGCGAGAGACCAAGAGAGAAGCACGATGGCTGAATTCAGAAGGATCATAATGTCTTCATTTCTGATGCTGCTGCTGCTGTTTACAGGTAAACACACATGAAACACACATTCAATGAAGAAATGTTACAAAACTGCATTGATATTACTAATAGTACTTTATTAAGTATTCTTCCTTTAACTGTCACACACAAGTTTTTATTGTAACATGTTGAGTTTAGTGAACTCTTTCTTCATGTGTCTCTCTTTTTCTCAACAGCAGCATCTGGTGATTATTCCTCCATCTTTGTCAGAGTTGGAGATGATGTCACTTTGCCTTCTGAAGATGTGATACATGATGAGAAGTGTTACAGTACTACCTGGTACATGAGTTCTTCAGGGAACAGAGTGAAGCTGTTTGAACACGGGGAGATTCACAAAGAAGCCGGAGCTAAATCTGACAGACTGAGTGTTACAGAGAAATGTTCTCTGGTTATAAAGAAGGTCACAGTTCAGGATGTTGGTCTTTACATCTGCAGACAGTTCATATCAGACAACAACATGGTGGAGCTGACTGTATGATCTGTCTGTTGTTACCTGTGAGTATTTACATCTTAATGTTTTCTGTCTGTTAGAACAATTTACTGAAACATTACAATAATTATGATCACAGTGAGGAAGTTCATTTTTACTCTTGTTGTCTTTCTCTCACAATATCTCCATCTTCAGTGACTGAACATCACAACAATGATCAGGTGACATTACTCTGCTCTGTGTCGACATCTGACCGGTGGTGTACACACAGTGGAGTGGCTGTATGAGGGTGATGAGAATGATGTCATGATGACATCACAGAGTACCTGTTCAGCCGAGGTCACATTTCCAACAGCTCACTTTAATGAGAGTTATTATGAGTTATTGAAATGTGCAGTGACAGATCGTTACAATAACAAAGAGTATCTGTTCACCTTCAGCCCTCCTCAGTCCTCAGGTGAGAAACCAGGTGAGAATATGATGAGCTGTTTAAAATCACATGTGGATAATTACACCAGATATGTGATTATATTTGAGCTTTTACTATCACATCATTCTGACTTTAGTTTTGAGCAGAAGTTTTTTTACCATGCAGTTTGTTTGTTTCTGTTATTTCATTCCTGAAGGTGATGATGCAACAACTACAACATCACCAACAACAACATCACCAACATCACCAACATCAGGAGGGACGAAGGAAACTGCATCTGAAGACAACAATAATCCAACAGAACAAGGTGAGTGAAAAGGACACAAGTATACATCATAGAAAGTCTCTTTCATAGACACGGAGCAACACTTTAATTCAGAGATTAGAGATGTAGAGACAAGAAGACGCTAACAAACAGCTCGTCATCAAAACACCTCAGACTGTATTTAACATTTCTAACTTCTCTCTCAGTCTGGTGGAGGTCCATCATCGTGTGTGTGGGTTTAGCAGCACTCATCATCAGTGTGGTTACAGTCAACATATGGACCAGAACTAAAGGTGAGAGCATTCACACATGAAACCTTTACAAACAGGAAGTCTTAGAGAAAAACTGGATTCTAACTGTCGTTTGTCTTTTTGTGTTTTCAGGGAACGAAACACAGATGAGAGAAAACCTGGTGAGTTTAAACAGCGAAGGATTAAATGTTTGTAATATTTATAATTCACTTTTAACTCTGGATATACAAAAGACAGAAGAAGATGCAACATAAGAATAAACTCTGCTGAATATGTTCTATTTAAATGAAGAGGTTATTTCAGGGTTTATAGTGGAAAGTGAAATAATAAGAAATAACTAGATAAATGAAATATATAAAACAAACAAGAGGCTCCAGAGTGACCATAGAGTCGAGTCAACACCTCTATATGTTGCTTATCATACAAGTCAATGGAGGTGAAGGAGAAGTGTACTTTGTGATTACTTGAGCTAAATGTGGAGCAGTAGGAGCCTAAAAGTGAGGAAGGTGAGACTGAAATAAAACCATGTTTGAATGTGTGGACTCATTCTGAGAGTGTGTGTGAGGAAAGATCTCCAATCTGCTTCAATAACAATCACTGTGGTTCCCTTGAGCAAGGCACTAAACCCCAGCTGTTCCTCTGGAGCTGCTCTGTGTCTCAACATGTATGTGTTCCATGTTCACAGGAGCAAAACGATGAAGATGAAGATGAAGCTGCGGTGAACTATGAGAACGATGGAGACATTTCTACCTCTGTGTGACTCCACTGATCAACATCATCATCTCACCACAGAGTCCACTGCTGTTAAACATCCTCTCATCACATGTATCATCAGAAAACAGTGGAATCATAAGATCATTTGAACATTTCTGAAGACTGAACATGTGAGTCAGTTCAGAACTTTAACTTCTTAACTTCATCCAACAGGAAAGATAACTCTTTATATTCATTAGTGGTTTTTAATTAGGCTCTCACATTCTCATACATGTTTATACTACTGCCTGTACTGAAGATATCTGATCTATAGTCTACTCACATTATTCATATCATACCTCCAGCTGTGTGTTCTGTATATGATGTCTTATTATTAGCATGACTTGTACTCACACCTGCAGTACATGTTGTATACTTATACCTGCACTGCCTGCTGTAACTGCTGCACATGTTCCTGCTGTATATATCTGATCTATAGTCTACACACAGTTTCATACCTCCAGCTGTGTGTTCTGTATGTGGACGCTTCATTTAAAAAAAGAAAAACTATATCTTAAATCCATAAATCCAAGGAATATCAATCACACTAGTGTTGGTTTATTATTTGTAATAATGGCTTTTATCTGTTTTTGCAAATGACCTCTTCATATAATGTCTTACTATGGACACGACTTGTACTTGACTTGTAATCTTGACTTTCAAAAAGAAGCTGAGTTTAAGATGTTCTGCTTCTTTTAGAAGCTGCAGCAGATTTACCTTATTGTTGTCACTCAGTGTACAGAGGAAGTGACTTTGACTTTAGTTTAAACATCTTGGACTACAGTATGTTTGTCTTCAATGAGCTTTGAGTCTTCATGGAATCTGTATAAATCTTTTTTATGGCTGATAATATAAAATGCAAATAAAAAAAGTGCTTTTATTCAGTTTTGCAAAGAGTTTAGTTTCTGTGTCTCAAACACACGGACCACAACACAGAGCACACTGCACGCTTTCCTCTGCTCCAGTGGTGGTTCTAGACTATCATCACTCGGGGGGGTCATGCTCTCCTCTATCCGTTCCTCTCCTCTCTCCTCCTCTCCTTTCCTTTCCTTTCCTTTCCTGTCCTCTCCTCTCCTCTCCTCTCCTCTCCTCTCCTCTCTCTCCTCTCCTCTCCTCTCCTCTCCTCTCCTCTTGTCTACTCTCCTCTCGTCTACTCTCCACTCCCCTCCTCTCCTCTCCTTTCCTTTCCTCTCCTCTCCTCTCCTTTCCTCTCGTCTACTCTCCTCTCTCCTCCTCTCCTTTGCTCTCCTCTCCTCTCCTTTCCTCTCGTCTACTCTCCTCTCTCCTCCTCTCCTTTCCTCTCCTCTCCTCTCCTTTCCTCTCGTCTACTCTCCTCTCTTCTACTCTCCTCTCCTCTCCTCTCCTCTCTCTCCTCTCCTCTCCTCTCGTCTACTCTCCTCTCCTTTCCTCTTGTCTACTCTCCTCTCTCCTCCTCTCCTTTCCTCTCCTCTCCTCTCCTTTCCTCTCGTCTACTCTCCTCTCTCCTCCTCTCCTTTCCTCTCCTCTCCTCTCCTTTCCTCTCGTCTACTCTCCTCTCTCCTCCTCTCCTTTCCTCTACTCTCCTCTCTTCTACTCTCCTCTCCTCTCCTCTCTCTCCTCTCCTCTCCTCTCGTCTACTCTCCTCTCCTTTCCTCTTGTCTACTCTCCTCTCGTCTACTCTCCTCTCCCCTCCTCTCCTTTCCTCTCCTCTCCTCTCCTTTCCTCTCGTCTACTCTCCTCTCTCCTCCTCTCCTTTCCTCTACTCTCCTCTCTCCTCCTCTCCTTTCCTCTCCTCTCCTCTCCTTTCCTCTTGTCTACTCTCCTCTCGTCTACTCTCCTCTCCCCCTCCTCTCCTCCTCTCCTCTCTCCGCCTCTCCTCCTCTCCTCTCCCCTCTTCTCTCTTCTCCCCTCTTCCCTCTCCCCTCCTCTTGTCTACTCTCCCCTCCCCTCCTCTCCTCTCCCCTCCCCTCCTCTCATCTCCTCTCCTCTCCCCTCCCCTCCTCTCCTCTCCTCTCCTCTCCTCCTCTCCTCTCCTCTCCTCTCCCCTCCCCTCTTCTCCTCTCCCCTCCTCTCCTCTCATCTCCTCTCCCATCCCCTCCTCTCCTCTCTCCTCCTCTCTCTCCTCCCCTCTTCCCTCTCCCCTCCTCTTGTCTACTCTCCCCCTCCCCTCCTCTCCTCTCCTCTCCTCTCCTCTCCTCTCATCTCCTCTCCCCTCCCCTCCTCTCCTCCTCTCCTCCTCTCCTCTCCTCTCTCTCCTCCCCTCTTCCTTCTCCCCTCCTCTCCTCTCCTCTCCTCTCCCCTCCTCTCCTCTCCTCTCCCCTCCTCTGCTCTCATCTCCTCTCCCCTCCCCTCCTCTCCTCTCCTCTGTTCTGTAGGACCTGAAGAAAAAGAAGAAGCCGAGTAATCAAAGGTGGGTGAGACGGACATTTCTTAACACATCTGTAAACATTTTAGAAAATACAGCACTAGTGCTCTGATATGTAACACAATGAACAGATCTTTATACAGGCTGTCCTGTCACATCTGCTATCTCCACCAGGAACAAGAAGAAGAAGGTGAGCTCTGGCTCTGCCTCTGCTTCTGGTTCTGGCTCGGCTCCCTCGGGTCAGGTGGGCCGCTTCAAGAATGGCATGCTGATCCTCAGCTCCAAGGAGATCCAGAAGATCAAAAGCAACAAAAGGCGCAAATAGGTGAGTGTGTTCTTCTAGACCCCGAGTCAGGACACCTACAGGTCTCCTCTTGGGACTTAAAGGGATAGTTCGGATTATTTAAAGTGGCGTTGTACGAGGTACGTCCATCCACAGTCAGTGTGTTACCTACAGGTGGTCGGTAGCAGACAGGACAAGCTAAGCAATATACTGCTGTGCAGCAGCAAGACATATTTTAGACACCTAAACAAGTTTAATTGTACGCTATGTTTAGAATATTTTACCGCTTCACTTTGCCGACAGACTGCCCTTTCCAACGGGGAACTGAAGCTGTTATCTATGCTGGCTTCAAAGTTACCAGACTCCATTGACAAAACATACATTTTAACTTGCAGAACAAAGTAGTTGCTGGTCTAACGCTGCCTCAATCAGTTAGTGTGTTTGTGTTATTGTGTGACTTTGGTGATTTGGAACTAACCCTTTAAAACACCAAGTTCAAACAAAAACACAGACGCACTAACGGATTGAGGCAGCAGTTGACTAGCAACCCCCGTGTTCTGTGGGGTAAAATGACTGTTTTTGTCAAAGGAGTCTGGTTGTTTTTAAGAGAGCCTAGATAACGGCCTCAGTTTCCCGTCAGAAAGGGAGGAAAATACTCTAAATATAGCTTTTTTATACGTTTTGCTGCTACACCACTACATTACTTCTTCAGGTCCTCCAAACTGTGTACACCGACTATGGATAAGTACCTCATACAAATCCACTTCCAATAACACAAGTTATCCCTGAAGGGTTAATGTTTGAAATGGAGTAAGTAAAGGTTAAACATTGTGGTCGCTGAGAGGTGTCTGTGTTTATTGTTGCAGGTGAGCGATTAAATCCTCCAGGATGGGAAAACATAAAGTACCACACAAACACACAGTCAGAGATTCGGCTTCCTGCAGGACCGTTTGGAGCTGTGAGGCTGATTTCCAGAGGACTTGTCTGCAGGAAAGAATAAAGCCGTTACTGGAGACAGACTGCTGAGTCAAGGATTTAACGCTCACAGCGGCAGGACGTCAATGCACCAAACTAGAGACTTCTGTCGAATCATTTTCCATCACAGTTAATTTATTTTTGTTTTTATAAATGACCAAAAAAAAGACATTTCAGTTTCTCTTGTTTTACACATCTTGTAATACAAACGTCGTGGGCAACCAACGCACAAATGAAGCCATACAAGAGCTTAGATGCTTATAATTTCTTTGTTTCTGGCTGGGTTGGTAGTCTTCTTAGCAAACCAGTGAAAGATGACAGGGTGCTCGCCCATGCCCGTGTAAATCACTCTCAAAGATCTCAAGATAACGTAAACATTGAAAACATAGCTTTAGCATGAGCTCGTGTGTGTGTGGACGCCACACACACGGGTGAATTGTGCTTTTTCTTCTGTTAAATCCTCACGAGTTATGTTGCTAAACCACAGTTTACGGCGTTCGGTAGACAGCAACTCATCCCTCTTTTGTGGATCGTTGTATTTGATGATTTTAGGAAATCTAAAGAACCGTTTCTCTGGGTCACGAGTAGCGGTATGACCACAAGTATACACTGCGCACAAGATTGGCATTTTCTTAGATGTTTAAATACAAAGAAAATTATGAAGCGTTGCAGCAAATCACACGTGAACAGCCGCCATCTTGGTTGTGTATAGCATCCAACATGGTTGACTTCCGGTTTGGAAAATAAGCGTGACGTCACATGCACACGAAGAATTCCACCTTGTGGATTGTTTTGCCTGTTTTAGAATAGTTTTTTATAAAATAAAAAATGTTTTTACATAAGATTTGAGTCTGAAATTAAAGGTCATTAATTGCGTCCATTTTCAGCTTCATACTTGTATTTTTGTTTCCTACTAAAACCTGTTTACATGTTTTAATGTTTTTTTAAAAAGCAGATTATTTTAGCTACTGTCTCTTTAAGGCCTCCTCTCGTAAATGCGCCACTTTGAACGTGATCATTCAGGAAAGACTCGCGACCCTCCGGTTCCCAAAGCAAGTCCCTGCAGACTGAGCTACTGACGCGCATTGATTGCATTGCGAGAGAAATACGGCGCACCTTTGCAAAAGTAGTTCTCAAAGGGTGGAGATACTAAGATGCGGGCGGTGTGTTCTAAGAGCCTGCACGTGACGTATTGTTGACGCTCCAGATGTTCTAATAATAAGTGTTTCTCATAATATGACCCTAAAATAATCCAGCCTCCTTCCATCATCTGCAATCTTTTATTTCACTTTTACAAAAAAAAACCTCTTAAAAAAACTCTTAAAAAAACTCTTAAAAAAACTCTTGCCACACATAAAAAGTAAATATCAAAGCTCACAGATGTAACACACAGACACATAGGACCGATTGTACAAGGGAGATAAATGTATTTACACATGTTTACACAGAAAATACACAATATTTGACATATTTACAACAGTCACACGGAGTATATTCGTCACGCACAGCAACAGCACATTACGGAGCATTCTCAAACATTACACGTCCACAGTGAACAAACAGGAACTGTGTTTTTCTGGGTTGAAATTAACTGTAAAGAAAGGACTTTGGCTCCAGACTTCACTGTGCATGTTTATCAAAACTAGTTCAGTAAAATGCATTGGTCTTTATTTCACTTTGTTTTAACGTAGCTGTCGGGTCCATATAGATTCTCATTTTGCATTATTTCAAAAGGAAAATGTATTTAAATATACAGGATCTCCTTAAAAAATGGTGAAAATATATCATTTTAAAGAAGACATCTTTTCTGTGATTCATCCTCCGCATGGTGTATCAACATATTCTGATTGGCAGTTGAACGAGAGACGTTTTACCGTACAGGATATTGAATAACAGCTAACAATCATGCAAGTGTTTGGATCAAAATGGGCGTCAACTAGGCGTTTACAATGTACACATGTCCTTTCTTTGAGAGCAACGAGCATCGACACTTATATAGTAGCTGCGGAACTTTACAGGCGTGTCAGCCGGCTTGTCGGCTTTTCTTATGGGTGCAAAATGATTCTGATACCGACCAACAACTGGCTGGTTGTTGCTATTTACTTTGCACAATCCAGATCTCAGAGGATGAACTCTTTTTGTTCATTGCACAACATTTCCTCTCGTGCCTCCTCCTCACTTTTTGCAAACATAGCTAATTAGAGAATGCAAAGTTCTGAGAAAGTTGTGGTGCGATGGCTGAAAAGCTGCTGCAGAAATGCATGTAGCTAGACTGCGTCGCTTGAAAAGCTCAAAGCTGGACTTAACTTTGCTTGAAGGAGTATGAAGACTTGGACAAATACGGGAACGGGATGAAGAGGGTGAAGTAATGAAAGGTGTGTTTAATGATCTTACGTATAGGGAGCGGGAGTTGAAGCATCTGCAAGTGTCTCAGTTGGAGCTAGAAAGGTGCAGATTTCCCTTCAGGTGTGTCTCCCTTGAACCTCACTCGATTGTCCCTCCAGGCTTCCGTACAGACCAAACCTTTATGTGGATGTCAGTTTCTGAGACACGACAAAGGACAAAATGAAGCGACAGATTTGCTAAGACTTGTTTTTAGCCATAAATGCCTTTTGCTACTGAAGCAGTTGATCCCGGTTAAGAGTCAGGAGTCGTTGTGAGCCAATAAAATATGTTTTTACTACAAGATGTCCTTACATACAGTCATGAATGAGGTAAAACTGAGTCCAGTAGTAAAAGCACTGCCAAGTAACTAGAGGGAGTTGAGTTGTTTCAGAAAAAAACATAATTTAGATGTTTTATTTTGAAAATCTTGAACGCTCCTGTTGCCTTTTTGGTGCTTTTATTTTGAAAATCCTGCCCCCCCCCCCCCCCCCCCCCGCACTTGCAAAACATGAGTTGATGGATGAGCTGGAGAGATGAAAGCCACCCACACTGGCTGAATGCTTCTTTAGACACTTATCTACACAGTGTCCACCATTAGTGAAAGCAGGAATGGCTGCAACGCAACGTTAAAGGAACGACCAACCAAAAATAGTCCTTAATGACTTCAGTTGGTTTCGTAAAAAACTTATCAATCCTCACATTTCCTCTGAATTCGCCACATCTACATCTAATCTAAACAATAATCTGCTGTCATGACCCTCTGAAGTGGAGACTCCTCTTCTTTGGCTTGATGTGATATAACAAAGTACAGTCCAGAGATCGGTCGAGTCGACATGGAGCTGAATTATTGGATATAAGACGGATGAAGCTTCAGTGCAGCGAGATGTTTAAAGGGAGTTCAACAGTTTGTGTCAGGATGCTGTTGAATGAATGAACTGCACTTAAATATGAATAAATATTCACTTCAGGTGAATGAGGTGAAACAATGAAGCTTCTGCAGTTGATAACTTACATTAAGACAATTCTTTGTATGACAAGTTTTCATTAAATGTGCTAATTTGCACAAATAAACTCCTAAATGTGTGTTTTGGATGTTTTCTTTGAAGAATTGACCAGTGCATGAAAGAAAACGGTGTTTTGGCGTGTGGTGTGTCGCCTTAACAGACAAAACTCTTTGCAAATTGCCTCCAAAAGTAAAAGTTTGCAGGTCCATAAGATATATATGTAATATCTTATTTTCTTTGTACTACATTACACTACACTACATGACTCTCATGTACAGAGCCAATTAGAAACAAATATTTTTGTGGATTAAAGGGTTAATCGTGCCATACTTCATCTTTGACCTTTGACCTTTCTTAAGCCAACCACCAACAGTATGTACAAAATGAATATTATTCATGCTTTTCTGAATAAAGCATGAACAAGCATGATTGGCCGGAGAATCGGAGCAGCGGGAGCAGTACTGCATTCGCTTTACCGCACCATTGTGACGAAAAGAGAGCTGAGCCAGAAGGCAAAGCTCTCAATCTACCGGTCGATCTTCGTTCCTACCCTCACCTATGGTCATGAAGGCTGGGTCATGACCGAAAGAACGAGTACAAGCGGCCAAAATGGGTTTTCTCAGACGGGTGGCATCCTCCTTAGAGATAGGGTGAGAAGCTCAGTCACCCGGGAGAGACTCGGAGTAGAGCCGCTGCTCCTTTGCGTTGAAAGGAGCCAGTTGAGGTGGTTCATCTAGTAAGGAGCCACCTGGGCGCCTCCCTAGGGAGGTTTTCCAGGCACGTCCAGCTGGGAGGAGACCCCGGGGAAGACCCAGGACTCGGTGGAGAGATTATATCTCCTCACTGGGAACGCCTTGGGATCCCCCAGTCGGAGCTGGCGGATGAGGCCAGGAGAAGGCAAGATTGGGGTTCCTTAGTGGAGCTGCTGCCCCCGCGACCCGATCCCGGATAAGCGGTAGACGATGGATGGATGGACCGTGGTGTCGACTGAAAGTCCTTCTCCATAGCTTCTCCGTACTTCTCCCACACCCACTGCTTTGCTTTTGCCACAGCGGAGGTTGCCGCCCTTTGAGCCCGTTGGTACCCCCGCAAATGTTTCCGGAGTCCTCCCAGATAACAAAACCCGGAAGGACTCCTTCTTCAGTCAAACTGTTTCCCAAATCACCGGGGTCCACCACGATGTTCGAGGGTTACCGCGTACCCGATCCCAGTGGTTTTTCCCATGGGTATTGGGCCCACAGAATGGATGGATGGGAGGCACCACGTAGCTTCTTCGGGCTGTGCCCGGTCGGGCTCTGTGGCAAACCTGGTCACCAGGAACTTGCTGTCGGGCCCTCCCTCTGGGCCTGGCTCCAGACGGCCCCCGTCTTTATTTTATTTTAATTATTATTATTATTATTATCTATCCATCCATCGTCTACCGCTTATCCGGGATCGGGTCGCGGGGGCAGCAGCTCCAGTAAGGAACCCCAATCTTCCCTTCTCTGGGCCACATCCTCCAGCTCCGACTGGGGGATCCTGAGGCATTCCCAGGCCAGTGAGGAGATATAATCTCTCCACCGAGTCCTGGGTCTTCCCCGGGGTCTCCTCCCAGCTGGACGTGCCTGGAACACCTCCCTAGGGAGGCGCCCAGGTGGCATCCTTACTAGATGCCCGAACCACCTCAACTGGCTCCTTTCAACGTAAAGGAGCAGCGGCTCTACTCCGAGTCTCTCACGGATGGCTGAGCTTCTCACCCTATCTCTAAGGGAAACGTCAGCCACCCGTCTGAGAAAACCCATTTCGGCCGCTTGTACCCGTGATCTCGTTCTTTCGGTCATGACCCAGCCTTCATGACCATAGGTGAGGGTAGGAACGAAGATCGACCGGTATATTGAGAGCTTTGCCTTCTGGCTCAACTCTCTTTTCGTCACAACGGTGCGGTAAAGTGACTGTAATACCGCCCCCGCTGCTCCGATTCTCCGGCAAATCTCTCGCTCCATTGTCCCCTCACTCGCGAACAAGACCCCGAGGTACTTGAACTCCTTCACTTGGGGTAATGGCTCATTCCCTACCCGGAGTAGGCAATCCACCGGTTTCCTGCTGAGAGCCATGGCCTCAGATTTGGAGGTGCTGATCCTCATCCCAACCACTGCACAGCGCAGCCCTGGCGGAGGCCAACATTCACGGGAAACGAGTCCGACTTACTGCCGAGTAGCCGGACACAACTCTCGCTTTGGGCGTACAGGGATTGGATGGCCCTCAAAAGTGACCCCCTCACCCCATACTCCCGCAGCACCTCCCACAGTATCACCCGGGGGACCCGGTCATACGCCTTCTCCAGATCCACAAAACACATGTAGACCGGATGGGCGTACTCCCAGGCCCCCTCCAGGATCCTTGCAAGAGTAAAGAGTTGGTCTGTTGTTCCACGACCAGGACGGAATCCACATTGTTCCTCTTCAATCAGAGGTTCGACTACCGGCCGAACCCTCCTTTCCAGTACCTTGGAGTAGACTTTACCAGGGAGGCTGAGAAGTGTGATACCCCTGTAGTTGGCACACACTCTCTGGTCCCCCTTTTTAAATAGGGGAACCACCACCGCGGTCTGCCAACCCCTAGGCACTGTCCCAGACTTCCACGCAATGTTGACGAGGCATGTCAACCAAGACAGCCCCTCAACACCCAAAGCCTTCAGCATTTCTGGCCGGATCTCATCAACCCCTGCGGCTTTGCCACTGTGGAGTTGTTTGACTACCTCAGTGACTTCCATCAGGGAAATTGACGATGATCCCCCATCAGCTTCCAGCTCTGCCTCAACCATAGAGGGCGTGTTAGTCGGATTCAGGAGTTCCTCAAAGTGCTCCTTCCACTGGCCTATAACCTTCTCAGTTGAGTCAGCAGGGTCCCACCCTTGCTGTACACAGCTTGGATGGTTCCTCGCTTCCCCCACCTTGGTGCCGACCGAAAGTCCTTCTCCATAGCTTCTCCGAACTTCTCCCACACCCGCTGCTTTGCCTCTGACACGGCAGAAGCTGCCGCCCTTCTAGTCCTTCGATACCCTGCAACTGTTTCCGGAGTCCTACCGGATAACATAACCCGGAAGGACTCCTTCTTCAGTCGGACGGCTTCCCTGACCTCCGCGGTGTTCGAGGGTTACCGCCCCTTGAGGCACTTAAGACCTTGAGACCACAGCTCATCACCGCAGCTTCAGCAATAGAGGTTTTGAACATCGCCCACTCAGGTTCAATGCCCCCAACCTCCACAGGGATGGCTAAAAAGCTCCGCCGGAGGTGTGAGTTAAAGATCCCCAGGACAGGGGCTTCCTCCAGACGTTCCCAGTTCACCCGCACTACCCGTTTGGGTTTACCAGGTCTGTCCAGAGTCTTCCCCACCCCTTGATCCTACTCACCACTAGATGGTGATCAGTCGACAGCTCCCTCCCTCTCTTCACCCGAGTGTCCAAAACATGCGGCCTCAGATCAGATGATACGATTACGAAATCGATCATTGACCTTTGGCCTAGGGTGCTCTGGTACCACGTACACTTATGAGCATCCTTTTGTTCGAACATGGTGTTTGTTATGGCCATTCCATGACTAGCACAGAAGTCCAACAACAAACGACCGTTCGGGTTTAGATCAGGGAGGCCCTTCCTCCCAATCACGCCTCTCCAGGTGTCTCCATCGTTTCCCACGTGTGCGTTGAAGTCTCCCAGCAAGACTACGGAGTCCCCTACTGGAGCCCCTGCAGGGCT